>NW_006440539.1:0-953 GCF_000325575.1 Pteropus alecto | reverse complement strand
GCTATTTATATATCTTATTTGTAAATTCTTTTATGAATTATTAAAATTCTCCCAAAATTAACAGATTATATTTTTTTCCATGTGATGTAAAACTTTAACACTGGTCCACGCATCTGCCATGCCATTCGTGTAACCGTTATTGTAAGTTAAACACGTCATTTCTGTTCTTAGGGCAGTAGAGTTTTCTCTTTCCTTAGGAAAAAACATCGACGTGTGAAATACAGTAGCTGTGCAGTTCTTCAGAGAGATAAAGCAGTTTTAATATTTTTTAACAGACACTACATTACTTGCGATTCTGGGATGGGCAGACTTAAAAGAAATAGATATTTGTTGTTTATTATTACCGGACATGGCTATTTCTCGAACCCGTTAAATTCTCTAAGTCGACAGTGGTGGGGCTTTCAAAAGATGACAGCTCCTAAAGCCATCGATCATTTTAGAAATGCAGGGATCCAGGACGGGTACGGCATAAAAAAAGCGATGGCTTAACGTTGCTGTTGTTAAAATGGAAAGCTTGGCGGCACCTGAGGCACGATGAAAGCCTGAGAAGCAGACTCGAACGCAGCATCTGAAGACGTGAATGATAAGCTTCCTCAGAGCATAGGGATCCAGATAAGAACCAGGATGCCAGGCCGCTGCGGAGCGAGGGTGACGTGGCCGTCTGCGTACCAGCAGCTGTGGACACAGAGAAGCGTGGAAACGACTCAGCAGACCAGCGAGTCCACAGCTGGACGAAGGAGCAGAGGACGTCTCGCCCCAAACGTCCGGAGGCCGGCTGAACAGAAAGGGCGAGGCCGATGCTATCATTTCCCTTTCATTTTTCTTATCAGTGGCCAGCGGCTCAGCATCGCAGCTGCTGCAGGAAAGGAACATCGCAATCACACTGCATCAAAAATGGAAAGCATGGTCGGTGTGACAAAAGCTACAGCGAGGCCTCCCCGACAATCACGTTC
>NW_006440538.1:0-695 GCF_000325575.1 Pteropus alecto | reverse complement strand
ATTAGAGAACTTAAAATTGTGTACATATCAAGTGTTTTAGAGCATCAAGTAATAAATGTCCATTCTATTCTGGAAGCTTGATATGGGATTTTTGAATTCGGATATGGAAGGACCAGTATGTGTGAACCTTTCGAAAATGATCACAGACACTCATATTTGTACATATTCCTAAAGAAGCTTGTGCTCGGGGAAGTACCTTGCTGACTCTCATTTAGAGGTCATAGAACAGTAATTTTACGTTACCATAGAGGGTATTTTTGTTTTGTTACTATGGAATTTTAAATTGACTTTAAAAAATATCATACTTTAGGAAGGCATGTTAAATGATGGTTTTTAAATAGAGAAGTGTTAACTTAGTTTGTTAGGTTGAAAGCCCAGTAACACCATCTTTCAGCTTTTATTTACAGAATTATTGATGACTTCAAGTACTGAGCATAGTGTATTTACTCAATTTTTACATCTGAATAATTTAACTGGCTAATAGAAGATTTTTCCTGGTGAAACCCAACACTGATGACTAGTAAGAGTAAGGACACTGACAGATCCTGCAGAAAGTAAAATGTGGGAAAGAAAGACCTGACTAGAGACAATCTTATACCTTTATGTGCTTCAAGGGTGTGCTTTTATCAGTCTGTAGCATCAGCAATGATAAAACGCCTCAAGGAACTGGAGTAGTGATGTGAGTGAGGCATGTA
>NW_006440537.1:0-725 GCF_000325575.1 Pteropus alecto | reverse complement strand
AGCTTTTTCCTGTCTGGGAAGCTCTTTATCTCACCCCATTTTAATCATAAGCCTTGCTGGGTAGAGTATTTGTGTTTGTAGATTCTTGTTTTTTTATAACTTTGAATATTTCTTGCCATTCCCTTCCGGCTTGCAAAGTTTCCATTGAAAAGTCAGAAGACATTCTTATGGGGGTACCATTGTAAGTAACTAGCTGCCTTTCTCTTGCTGCTTTAAGATTCACTCTTTGTCTTTGACCTTTGGCATTTTAATTATGGTATGTCTTGGCGTGGGTCTCTGAATTCCTCGTTTGGGACTCTTTATGCTTCCTGAACTTGTATGTCTAATTCCTTTGCCAGATTAGGGAAGTTTTTTGTCATTATTTCCTCAAATAGATTCTCAGTCCCTTGCTCTCTCTCTTCCTCTTCAGGTACTCCTATGATCTGGATATTTTTACACTTCATGTTGTCCCAGAGGTCTCTTAAACTATCCTCATTTTTTTTTTAATTATTTTTTCTTTTAGTTGTTCTGCTATCTTGTATTCCAATTCAATGATTCAATCTTCTGCTTCGTCCAATTTACTGTTGAATCCTTCTAGTGTATTCTTCATTTCATTTATTGTATTCCTCATTTCTCTCTGGTTTGTTTTCATGGTTTCTATATCCTTTTTTATGCTGATGAGGTTCTCATTGTGTTCATCTTTTCAACCCATAAGTTCGTTGAGCATCTTTATAACCATTATTTTG
>NW_006440536.1:0-1057 GCF_000325575.1 Pteropus alecto | reverse complement strand
AGGGTACCACTAGCTGGGCGCACCAAGTCATCTCCCTCATTGGAAAGTCCGTCCATCTATTACGCAAAACCTTTTCTTAAAATCCGGCTACTAGTTCGGTTTCCCGTCTTGCCAGTTGGTTTTACTGACCTAGGGGAGGTGCCGCACGTTTGTTTCATAAATGGGTTCAAAACCCAAGGAGATCTTACATTTTAAAACTACAGGTTTTTAAAACAGATTATTTTAGAATTTGTGGAGATGGTGCAACTTAAAACATTCCGAAACCATTGAACTATATCCTTTAAAAGGGTGAATTTCATGGTATGTCAATTCTATCTACATTTTATAACATCGTTTCTGCTTCCAGTTATTTCGATGTGTCAGTATGAGGGTGGTTACTGGTCAAACGCATTGTTGGCCACTAAGTCACGTGTCTGTGGAAACATTTCTCACGTCTGTTTGAGCATCTTTACCGTGAAGGGGCAGACGTACGGAAAGTGTGTTTAAGGTTTTTATTGGGTGTCCAAGACTGAGAGCTCATGCCACTCCAAGAAATGTCAGCACATTGGTCTTTAAGAAGGAAGGGAAGTTAGGAAGAGAGGGAGGACAGCCCTTTTCAATACTTTGTCATAAAGATGACTCCTGTGTGGCTGGAACATTTCCATGGTCACACCTAATCATTGCCGTGAGCAGGATACCTCACCAGCTGGGCCCTGCTCACACCGAAGTGGCTGCAGTAGAAAGATGCTGGGGCCTCTTACACGAGCCGGCAATTCCCCCGTGGTCCCACGGCAGTCCAAAGGACGCATCAATGTCCACCCTTTCGGTCGGGAGTATGGTCGGTTTCTGAAGGCTCCGTTCCCGGGAAATCTCAGAACCAGCACCTCGTGGAATGCGTGGACCGTCTGGGATGAGGCAATGCCATAGCCATGGGATGTGAGTTGAGGCCGAGTGTTCCCCAAAAGGGAGGGGCAGGTTAGAGGAAGGCAGTCAGGATCGTAGCTTTCACTGGGGAAAGTGCGCTGGATCATCTCCATCCTGTGAACTGTCTTGCCTTCCGTCTCATCTTTCTATATTT
>NW_006440535.1:0-822 GCF_000325575.1 Pteropus alecto | reverse complement strand
AGAGGGCCGGGCAGAGGGGGCCTTGGGCGCAGGGCAGAGGGGAGCGGGGCTTCCCCCGGCCCTCAGGCCTGGGCGGGGGTCTGTCTCTGCGGACGGTGCCCCGTGCTTGCTGGGCAGAGGAAGCGGGGCGGAGGGCGCCTGTGGCTCACCTCCCTCCTGCACATGCTGGCCTGGTCTGCAGACGCTGTGGGGCCTGCACTCAGCACACTCGTCCCCTTCCTCTACCACGCAGAAGTGGCCCTGGTCGCAGCTGCAAACGGTGTTCTCCGTGCGGGAGCACTCTGTCCTGGTCACCAGGCCCCTGGCTGGGACCACGGCCAAGAGAAGGAGCTCAGAGCCGCAGCCATGGTGATGGTGAGCGCCCCGTCACTGGGGTAACCAGCTGAGACCCGTGGAGATCCTAGGAGCCTGGGGTGCGGCCTGGCCTCTGTCCCTGGCCCCCAGAGTGGGACCCCTAGCACCTGCAGGCCTGAGGGCTCCTGTCCGGGGTCTGAAGAGTGCACTGGGTGACAGGACTCCAGCCTGCTTTGCAGCCCTGTTGTGTGTGTGCATGTGTGCGTGTGCATGAGTGTATGTGTCTGATTGTGCATGTATGTGTGTGTGTGCATGGTCTGTGTGCATGTGCATGTATAAGTGTGTGTGCGTCTGCATGTATGTGTCTGAGTGTGCATGTGTGTGTGATGTGTGTGCATGTGTGTGTGCGCCTGAGTGTATGCATGGTATGTGTGCATGTGTGCGAACTGTGTGCATGTGTGTGAATGTGTGTTATCGTGCATGTATGTGCGCATGTGCACGTGAGAATGTGTGCGTGTGTATGTGCCT
>NW_006440534.1:0-266 GCF_000325575.1 Pteropus alecto | reverse complement strand
ATCATCAAAGTCAGGACAACTGCACTTCAATCATTAATGAATTTATTCACTCCCCCGCCCATCATCCATCTATCGTGGATCTGCAGTGCACTTTCCCTCTGCCACCTGCAGTGCCAAGAGCTCTAAGAGATACAGTGATGTGGTCCAACCTGCCCTTGGCGGGGAGGGGCAGAACTGTTGAGGACAGAAAAGCCAGCACCTCACTCAATCTTTCTGGACCACGGTCAAAGAGCTCACTTTATTTGAAACAGTTGTAAAAATGCAGC
>NW_006440533.1:0-310 GCF_000325575.1 Pteropus alecto | reverse complement strand
AGAAAAAGTTGAAAATCACATGATGTCACTTATATCAGGTATATAAACCTAAAAACAACAAATGAGCAGGACAAAAAAACAAAGATTCATGGACATGGACAATAGACAGTGTTTACCAGAGGGTAAGGGAGAGGGGGAAGCTGGGAGGTCGACAGGGTAAAGGGGGTCAAATATGTGGTGACAGAAAGAAATCTAACTATGGGAGGTGAACACAGTGTAAATATATATATGCCTTACTGTTAAAATGCACAGGTGAAACTTACTGGATTTCATCAACCATTGTTACCATAAAAAATAAATAATAAACAAA
>NW_006440532.1:0-638 GCF_000325575.1 Pteropus alecto | reverse complement strand
GATTGCAAATTGGTACAGCTACTACGGAAAACAGTTTATAGGTTCCTCAAAAAATTAAAATTGAACAACTTTATGGCCCAGTAATTCCATTTCTGGGTATTCATCCAAAAAAAACCCAAAACACAAATTTGAAAAAATATATGGGCCTCTATATTCATTGCAGTGCTATTTATGAAAACCAAGATATGGAAGCAACCTAAGTGCCCATTAACAGACAACTAGATAAAATAGATATGGTACATATATACAACGAAATATTAGCCATAAAAAATGAAATCTTACGATTTGCAACAACAGTGATGGACATAGAGGGTATTATGTTAAGTGAAAAAGTCAGACAGAGAAAGACAAATACCATATGATTTTACTTATATATCTAAGGAACAAAATGAACAAACAAAACAAAAATAGACTCACAGATACAGAGAACAAACACATCGATGGTTGCCAGATGGAAGGGGAGCTGGGGACTGAGTGAAAAAGGGGAAGAGATTAAGAACTACAAATTGGTAGTTATAAAATTGTCGCAGGGATGTAAAGTACAATATAGGGAATATAGTCAATAATATTCTTATAAGTACATATAATGCCAGGTGAGTACTAGACTAATTGTGGGGATAACTTTGTAAATTATATAA
>NW_006440531.1:0-683 GCF_000325575.1 Pteropus alecto | reverse complement strand
GGACGTTTCCCGGAATCTCACGTGTGTGTGTCCGTACGTGTGCATGTGTGTGCGTGTGTGTACATGTGTGTGCATGTGCACACACGTGCACACACGTACACGTGTGCATGCACAATGCACACTCATATTTTTGCATGTGCGTGCATGTGTGTTGCTTGCGTGTGCATGTGTGTTGCATTGCGTTTGCACATGTGCATGTGTGCATACATGTGAATTGTGTGTGCATGTGTACCTGTGTGCATGTGCATGTGTGTGCTTATGCACACACATGTGCGCACGTGTGCACTGCACGCGTGTTGCATGTGTGCGTTGTGTGCGCGTGCGCGCGTGTGTGCGAAATTCGTGAGCGACCTGGAGTCTTGCATTTCTGGCAGCCCCGCCTGCTGGCACATGCACTGCTCTGGTTACAAACTTCATGTGGCTCATCTCCAGTAGAGAAGGGTCTGGGCTTTCTTCAGAGGTCAAACGTTAGTCCAGAGTATTAGTTTGTCAGGTCAGGGCTGTTGTGACAAAGGCCGAGGACCGGTGGTGGCTTCAGCACAGGACAGCGTTTCTCGCAGTTCCGGAGGCTGGCAGTCCATGTCCGAGGGGCTGGCGGGGTGTGCTTGTGGTGAGGACGAGGTCCTGGCGTGTGGGCGGCCTCCTTCCCTCTGAGTTCTCCACGGCCTTTTGTCTGTGGGTGC
>NW_006440530.1:0-447 GCF_000325575.1 Pteropus alecto | reverse complement strand
TTTTCTTTTTAAAGCATCATCTGACTTGCTTTGATATATGGGCTTGATCTATGAGGTGCCGGACAGTTTTTAAGTCTTAGAGTAAACTATCTCAAAGGTATCGTTCAGTTCTACCATTCTGAATGTTACTAATGTGATATAACATTTCCTCTTTTCTTTCTGTCGAGTACAATCAAAATCTATTGATTAATTTCAGGAGCCTAGAATTATGGCCAAATAATGAATCTTAAAAGCTTAAAAATATCCTTCTCTTGCTATTAAGTCATGTAGTTGTAATTCATTATCTTATAATAAACCGTGCGTCATTAACCTTCTTCCAATTAACTTTTTAACTACCATTTTAAAACAAGTAGCTACTCTCTGAAATTCAAGAATTCTACTTTTTAAACTTGATTTACTGCTTGTACATCAAGATATAATTGAGAAAAACTTGTTACAATAAAAGAG
>NW_006440529.1:0-600 GCF_000325575.1 Pteropus alecto | reverse complement strand
AGCATTTATAATCATTCTGTTATTCAAGTTTATTTGGATAACTGGATTAACAATTGACTCTATTAAAGGTCGTTTTCATGTAACCAAGAGATGTTGGAAGGACGTGCATTTTAGCAGAAACCCTGAAGAAATCAAATTCTCCTCTGAGTCACGTTCTGATCATGAAGATGGAAGAATTTCCTGCATATGAGGAGCTATGAAAGGGATGATAGTGACATTGTTCATTCACTATCCAGTTAGTGGTTAAGACAAATTAAGAAAAGTGGAGATATTTTGTTTAGACTGCAGAAGAGTCATATTTGTAAGCAGAATTGAAATTTTGGAGGGCAAACAGGAAAGTAATTTAGTAATAAAACGTAAATACACCAATCATTCTTCACCTCAATGAAAACAAACCCTCACACGTGAAATCCATCTTCTGTACTTCAGGAGTAGGTTACATCATGAAAAAAAATCTTTGCATAGTAATCAACTGAGTAATGCTTCCTCGCATATAAGTTCAATTCTTTCTAAAGAGCATATGAGAACAGGAGAGATAGCGAGGAAACATGGCGGAATGAGAGACGTCCTCAGATTATATCATTTAGGTTATAAACTTAA
>NW_006440528.1:0-619 GCF_000325575.1 Pteropus alecto | reverse complement strand
ATGTTATTTCCTTATTGATTTTCAGTTTGGATGATGTAGTGGGGTATTTAGGTCCCCTACTACAATAGTGTTTTGGTCTGTTTCTCCCTTTAGTTCTGTTGGTAATTGCTTTACATATTTTGGGGCTCCCTGATTGGGAGCATAGATATTAATAAGTGTTATGTCTTCTTGGTGCCTGATTCCCTTTACCATTATGAAGTGTCCCTCAGTATCTTTCTTTACCTTTTTTATTTTGAAGTCTATTTCATCTGATATTAGTACCGCTATTCTCACTTTTCTCTGAATGCCATTTGCTTGAAATATCATTTTCCACCCTTTCACTCTGAGTCTATATTTGTCTTTGGAGCTGAGATGTGTCTCCTGGAGGCAGCCTATGGTTGGGTTTTGTTTTTTGATACACCCTGTAACATTTTATTAGTGAGTTGAATCCACGTACATTTAGGGCAATTACTGAAATATGAGATCTTCTTATAGACATTTTATCTTTTGCTTTCTGGTAGCTCGGTGTTTCCATTGCTTCCTTGTCCTTGTGCTTCTGTTTACTTTATTTTGGTTCACTTTTGTGGGTTTTTTCCTGATCCTTCTTGTTTTATGTTATATGCAATGGTTCTGAATCTTT
>NW_006440527.1:0-308 GCF_000325575.1 Pteropus alecto | reverse complement strand
TCATTTTGAACCTCCTAAAGTAGCTTAAAAGCCAGGTAGTATTTCTACATTTTAAATTGTGAATAAAGGTAGTCATTTATTCAGGGTCAAACACCAAGTGGCAAAGCTGCATTTTGAACCTGGCTCTTTCTGACATGAGAACTCCCTCTTTCTCCATGATTCAATGCAACCTGAATGGAAAATGAACAAGTGGTAGAACATGGTCTACCAAAAATATGAGAAACACTACTTTGGAGAAGTAGTTTCTGATAGCACATGCAACCTACCTACAGGACTGCTGGCTTATTCGGAGTTAAATAAATTTTAAT
>NW_006440526.1:0-554 GCF_000325575.1 Pteropus alecto | reverse complement strand
GAAGCAAAACTGTAGCTTCATTGGTATATTTTAGGTACTACATCTTAAAGTGATTAAAGTACATTAGGAATTATATCTGAATGTTAAGTATTTTTAATATAAATATTTGCATCAGATCTTTAAGATCCTCTAATTCTTCTCTAATATTAATTATTTGCTAGATCAGGAGTTATAGGAGGTATCCAGTCATTCTTTTACCTTCCATTTTTGTTTTTTTCTACTCTTTATGTTATCTCTTGAAAAGTGATAAAGACTGTCAGTACATATGTTAGGTATAAGCTGTAGAGAGAGCCCATCTTCTACGAGAGAAAAGCAATGTCTCTAGAGAATCGTTGCACAGGAATTCCACTCTGAAAGCTCTGAGGATAAATCCTGGCCCTGTGATCTTGGATAACTTACTAACTTCCTACAGCTTCAGATTACTCATTTCTAATATGGGAGTAATATTATCTACCATATAGAACTGTGTGAGTAAAGATAGAAAAAGGCCAAATGTACAGTTAAAACTGAGTTACTATCTAAAAACCAGTAAGATAGTATAGTATAGGGTAGAT
>NW_006440525.1:0-505 GCF_000325575.1 Pteropus alecto | reverse complement strand
TCAAGTATACAATATATTGGTTAGACATTTATATATTTTGTAAATGATCTCTCCAATTACTCCCTCCCTCCCCTGACCCTCCACCTAGCCAATGTATTAATGCTAATTGCATTCCTTATGCTGTGTTACCCATCCCCATGACCATCTATCAGCTACTAATTTGTACTTCTTTAACCCTTCACCCCATTCTTTCTCCCAGTCTTCCAAAACCGTCCTCTCTGTCCATCACCAAATTGTCCACTATATTTATGAATCTGTTTTTGATTAGTTCATTCTTCTTCATTCCTTAGATTCCACATATAAGTGAAATCCTATAGTGTTTATCTTTTTCTGTCTGACTTAAATACTTTCTAGGTCCATCAAAGCAATACCTTTTTCCATCCTCTTCCTTTTAATATGTAGGGGTCTTATTTCCTTATTCTTTCAGCCTCTCTGTCTTTTTGTTAGACTACTTAATTCTCTTCCATTTTAGGTACTTACTGATAGGAATGTAGTTGTTACCATT
>NW_006440524.1:0-326 GCF_000325575.1 Pteropus alecto | reverse complement strand
AACGAACACAAACCCAGAACAGGATCCAAGAATGACGCTCCAGGGGCCGCTGATAGGACTCCCTATAAACCTTGCAACGATCTCGCTTTCCCACAAGGAGACTAAGACTGAACGGCGGACACACACACGTGCGTGCACACACAGACACACACACGAAGATGTGGCTGTTCCACCCTCTCGCCTGGGCGGGTTGGGCTGAGCCTGTAGCTCCGCCCTGTGCATGGACAGCCAGCCACTGACCGCTGTCCCCCGCCCCAGAGGGTGCACAGACCTGCGGGCACCGTCCTCACCCGACTCTGAGTGGCGTTTGGGGACGGAGATGGCCA
>NW_006440523.1:0-643 GCF_000325575.1 Pteropus alecto | reverse complement strand
GATAAAATACTGCCATTTGTGACAACATGAATGGACATAGATATAATCATCCTAAGCAAAATAAGCCAGACAGAAAAAGTTGAAAATCACATGATATCACTTATATGTGGGGTATAAACCTAAAAGCAACAAATGAACAGGATAAACAAACAGAGACTCATAGACATGGACAATGGACTAGTGGTTACCAGAGGGTAGGGCATGGGGAAGGTGGATGGAGGTAGACAGGGTAAAGGGGGTCAAACATAGGGGGATAGGGAGAGGATGAAGTGAGTAATGGGGATCAAATATGTGGTAGCTGGAAGAAACTGGACTTTGGGGGGTAAGCACATGATAGAATATACAGATGTCAAATTATAATATGCATCTGAAAATTATATAAATGTATTAACCAATATAACTCCAACAAACTTAATTTTAAAAAGTACATAAATATGAGTAATGCAACTAGCAGGCAGATAGAAGCAGAGGAGTGCAACCCTTATTACGAACAGGCCATTATAAGCTTAAACAATAAGAAGAGATTTGCTAGAGTAAAATTGTAATGAACGTTCAGCATGCATAGGGGCAAATTGAGAGAACAATGACTGAAAAGAGGAGGATGCTAAGATCCAAATTCACAAAAGAGAGTGGAGATAAGATA
>NW_006440522.1:0-503 GCF_000325575.1 Pteropus alecto | reverse complement strand
CAAAAAGGATAAAATACCTAGGAATAAATCTAACAGAACATGTAAAGCACCTATATAATGAAAACTACAAGACCCTATTAAAAGAAATTGAAGAAGATACAAAGAAATGGAAAGATATTTTGTGTTCTTGGATTGGAAGAAACAACATAGTTAAAATGACTGTCTTACCTAAAACATTATACAGATTTAATGCAATCCCCATCAAAATCCCATCCGCAATTTTGAAGAAATAGAACGAAATAATTATCAGAGTTGTATGGAAGCACAAAAGATCCCGAATTGCCAAAGCCATCCTGAGAATAAAGAACAAGGCTGAAGGCATCACTCTGCCTGGTTTCAAATTATACTACAAAACAACAGTAACCAAAACAGCATGGTATTGGTGCAAAACAGACACATGGACCAGTGGAACAGAATCGAGAGTCCAGAAGCAAATCCATATATATATTGGCAAATAATTTTTGGCAGAAAAGTCAAAAACACACAGTGGAGAAAGGAAAGCC
>NW_006440521.1:0-1099 GCF_000325575.1 Pteropus alecto | reverse complement strand
GCCCACATACCTGAGGTACCTGGCATTCAAGGTAAAGATTCCGAAGAAGGCCAAATATTTCCTCTACCTACCTACCTACCTCTGGCCAGAAGCACTTATGTGAAACCCTCTGAATTAAAATTCGGGAACTGGTCTAAATCTGAGAACTCTATTTGCGTGAGGGTTGATTTGAATAAACTATTTAGATGATTCAATACATCGACTGTTCAGATTAGAATTAAACAGAGTAGCTTTTTTTTTCTTGAATTCAATCTCACAATTATTCCTCATGGTACCTTCCAGCAACCCTTTTCCAAACAACATTTTCTCAATGCTGAACCTCATTCTCAGCCCTACCGACCAGACTGAGGTTCTTGTTAGCCTAAGCAACATCCTTTAAGTGAAAAGCAGGAACATCTACTTTATTCTCTCAATACATAAACCATTCAGTTATAACTGGTACCAAGGTCCATAAAAATATGTCCTCGCCTAAGAGAAATGGCTTCCGCTTATTACATACGTGTTAGTCCCTGGTACCTGGTCCTCCTCAGTATCCTATTACACAAGTCAGAAACGCCCTCCCTACCCGGCACTCTGCCTGGGACAACCGTTTCTAAACTCTTGTTCCTAGTAGCTTTGGGTCCTAAGAAACTATCTGTTCTTTGGGGCAAACCTAGAAAAATGTTAGTCGACCTATCAATGCACTTATGGAAGCAGCATTTGCTGAGCGCCGGCTGCGTCTGGAGCTCTCCTCTGGGAAGGACGACTCAAACAGAGCGAGACCCAGATGGCCCCTCCAAGGACTTCACAGTCCCACAGGCAAGGCGGGAAGGTGAGTGGGGACAAGCTCGCAGATCAAGGGGACTTGCTATGCTGGCTCTGTGTGCGTCATCGACAACTGCAAAATGGCAGTTCTTCATCGGGGCTTCGTAACAAAGACATGGTTCTTCCCGTGGCTGGGACGACAACATGTGTGGTCTCCACCAGATGGCCATGGCCAGTGCACGAGGTGGGTGTGTGAGGGAGCATCCTCCTCCCGGCGCATCACGCCCCGCCCCCGCCTGCATCAGAATAGCTCAGAGCGGTTTAGTCATCGCTAACAGCCGGTTCTATCCAGAGC
>NW_006440520.1:0-552 GCF_000325575.1 Pteropus alecto | reverse complement strand
TCTCACATTTTAAATTCATTAATAAAAAGTGAAACTCCAGGCATCCCACCCTCAACACCAATAAAGACAGAACATTGGGTCTCCGCCTTTATCCCCCGTGACTCTGGCCAACCATCTATCCTCCATGACCTGTGAGTAATAAACTTTTCAAAATCCCTTTATGGTTGTTAGCGGGTGTGTCTGCATTCAGAATAAGAACCACATGGTTCTGACCAACCACGACTTTGGCTCCCAATGGCTGGAGCCTTGTGGTTGTTATTATGATAAGAACAATGTCTTAACACTACAAAGCTGGCGGCCCTTGTTTTGATCATATATTTATGAACTAAAATAGAGTTGTTGACCGGACTCACACCAACTGAAACTTTGGCAGTCTGAGTTCTCATGATTCTTGCTCATCTTTTTTTCAAGGAAACAAGAGGTTCTCTGAGCTCCTCAGACTGAGATTGATGTGAGGAAGTTTTGTGAACAAGAGTAAGTATGTAAAGTCACAGGTGGAAATGTGACTATTATTTTCAGAGTAATGAACCTGTCAGCTTTTACTTTCTTAGG
>NW_006440519.1:0-338 GCF_000325575.1 Pteropus alecto | reverse complement strand
TGTATTAGGGTTCCTTTTTCTCCACATCCTCTCCATCATTAGTTATTACTTGTCCTTTTGATTATAGCTATTCTAACAGGTGTGAGATGGTATCTCTATGTGGTTTTGATTTGCATTTTCCTAATACCACCGATGTTGAGCATCTTTTCATATATTTGTTGGCCATTTGTATGTCCTCAAGGGAGAAGTATCTGTTCAGATCTTCTGCCCATTTTTTGATTGGATCGTTTGTTTTTTTCTTATTATAACCATTTTTGCTATGTCCCACAAGTTTTGGATATTAGACCCTTCTTGGAGGCGTTCCTTACAAATATATTTTTCCATTCGGATGGTTGTCT
>NW_006440518.1:0-285 GCF_000325575.1 Pteropus alecto | reverse complement strand
GACGTTTAGCTGCCCCACTCCAATGAGATGCTCCCCAATGGAAGTGGTATCTTCCATTTCCACGATGTCGCTCTCTCCGGCTTCATCCCAATAGCAGCTGGTGGCAGAAGTCCAGGGAGGCGATCGGAATGCGATTATCCGAGGGCTCAGGGACGCGGCAGCGCAGATGCGCTGCAGAGAAGGTGACTGCAGCTTTTTTCAGTCATCTGTGACCAGTTATGAAATATCCCGTTCCCTTGGGGTTTAGGTAAACTGAAGACCAAGTGGAAAGAACAGTAGGTAATC
>NW_006440517.1:0-503 GCF_000325575.1 Pteropus alecto | reverse complement strand
CCTGTTAGTAATATCAGAGAGTTTAATGCCTATGTGATTTTCTAAAAGTTTTACGGTTTCGGGTCTTACATTTAAATCTTTAATTCATTTTGAGTCTATTCTTGTATACGGTAGAAGAAGATGGTCCAGCTTCTTTTTTTTTTTTGCATGTATCTGTCCAATTTTCCCAACATCATTTATTGAAGCGTCTGTCTTTACCCCGTTGTATATTCTTACCTCCTTTGTCATATATTAAGTGAGCGTACAGGCGTGGATTTATTTCTGGGCTCTTTATTCTGTTCCATTGATCAATGTATCTGTTTTTATGCCAGTATCATGCTGTTTTGATTACTGTAGACTTGTAGTATAGTTTGATATCAGGTAGTGTGATAACTCCAACTTTGTTCTTTCTCAAGATTGCCCAGGCTATTCGGGGTTTTTTATGGCTCCATATAAATCTTAGGATTGTTTGTTCTAGCTCTCTGAAACATGCCATTGGTATTTTGGTAGGGATTACATTGAAT
>NW_006440516.1:0-472 GCF_000325575.1 Pteropus alecto | reverse complement strand
TGTGTATGTGGGGGGGCTGGGTGTGTGTTTGTGGGGATCGTGTGTGTGGGGTTGTATGTGTATGTGGGGGGCTGGGTGTGTGTTTGGGGGGGTTGTGTATATGTGTATGTGTGGGTGGGGGATTGGGTGTGAGCGGGGGCGTTAAGTGGGAGGGGGTCTGGGTGTATGTGTATGTGGGAGTTTGGTGTTTAGACCCTGGACAACCCAGCAAGGCAGACATTTGGGGGTCAGGTGACCTTCTGATAAACCTCCGTAAACCCTGTGCCTTCACCAGGGGCTGTCCTTGAGACCTGGCCCGGCCACACGTCCCTGGAGACGCCACAGAACGTCCAGGCTCCGCGGGCCGTGCCAGACTTCAGGCTTAGCGAGGTCCTCCAGGGACCTCCCGCCCACCACCCCCTTCCCAGAGCCGCCTGCGGTGAGCGAGGACACTTGCTCAGCTTTTTGGTTAAAGTTGTCTCTTTTCCTGCCC
>NW_006440515.1:0-1004 GCF_000325575.1 Pteropus alecto | reverse complement strand
TCCCCACTGACTGCACCAGCTGGAAGGCAGGAGATTCATGGACACAGTCCCCATAGATCTGCCACCTACAGCACAGAAAGCCGGGGGGTTTAGGGGAGAAGCAGAGAGAATGAATCTGGACAAGGAAACACAGTGTCCACACAGCTCAGCCCTTCTCTCCTCACATCTCCCCCTTTCCTTTGTCCAGATGGAATCAGAGCCTTCAATACAGAAGACACAATTCCCCTCTGTCACTTCCTCATAGTAATATGGTGTGCTAAGGACAACAAAGCCACACTCCCACAGTGCTAGAGGGCCAGCTCTTCACATAGCACAGGGAGAGGAAGATGGGGGAGGTGACGTAGAACTTAGCTGTGGAGGTGTGGGGTGTACTGGTGGCAGCCAGCACTGCCTTCTTCCACCGCCGGCCCCATATTCTCTCACCACCTGCCAATGCCGCCTCTGGACAATTGTCGTGGGACGCAAAGCTTCGTTCTTAGTGGAAGTGAGTGTTTGATGGTTTTGTCTCTATGGAGTGTCTGTGGTTTTCCACCCCACAGAGCCACTGGCCAATGAAACAGGAAGATGTACCCCCAGGAAACCTCCAGGCTTCCAAACATAGTCCTCCTTGAGCCAGCCACTCGTCCTCCTTCTGGCAGTCAGGTTCTGTGCAGCGATGAGCAGAGCGATCCACTTCTTTCCCTGTTTCAGCAGCATGAGGAGCACAAGATGGCCAGGGCGCGGTTGTGGCTTCCACATGTGTAGACCTGTGATGGGATCCCTCAGCCACACTAACCTAAGCCTGGTCTGCATGTTGCCTCCTCTGTGAACAGATCACCTGGAATCCCGTGAGCCCATAGGTGTGGGTGGAGGGCGGGGCAGGAGGAGCAGGTGCGATGTGTGTCTCACCCAGCACCTGGGGCATTCGTCTCACCCATTCCTGCGTGAGTCTGAATTCATACGCACCTTTTCCATGGATGATGGACGCTACTGTACATGCTAAATGTCACATTTTAGTGGCCCAG
>NW_006440514.1:0-974 GCF_000325575.1 Pteropus alecto | reverse complement strand
ACCGAAAAGAAAACAAAATGTGAAAAAAAGTAAAGCTTATGTGACTTATAATATATCATCAAGGCAAGTAATATGTATATGATGGAGGTCCCAGAAACAGTAGAGGGCAGCACGGGGTTGGGAGAGGGGGGAGGGGAGAGATAGAGAGAGACAGAGACAGAGAGACAGAGAAAGAGAGATTTAAAAACTCTGTTTAATAAAATAATAGCTGAAAACTTCCCAAATTTGGGGGAGGGAAATGAACATCCAGAGTCATCATCTAAGATCCCCAAAAAGGTTGACTCTGAAGAGAACTACATCAAGATACCTTATAATTAAATTGTCAAACATCAAAGATAAAGAGAGACTTTTAATGCTGGAGGTCTCGCAATTCTTGATTTCAAAACTCTACAAAAGTAGAGTAATTAAAAGAGCATGGTCATGGCATAAATAAAGACATAAACAAACTAATCAGAAGACAGTGCCCAGAAATACACTTTTGTGTATGTGGTCAGATGATTTTTTGACAAGAGTGCCAAGACTATTCAAATGGGAAAGGACAGTCTTTTCAACAAGTGGTGTTGGGAAAAGTGAGTATCCACATGCAAAAGAATAAAGTTGTACCCTTACCTTAAACCATACACAAAAATTAATTCCAAATAGATCTAAGACCTAAACATAAGAATTAAAACTGTTAAATTTTAGAAGAAAATATAGGGAGAAAGCATCACTGGATTTAGCAATGATTTCTTGGATATGATATCGAAACCAGAAGGAAAAAAGAAAAAAATAAATGCATTGGACACTTTTTTGCATCAAAAAGCACTGTCATAAAAGGAAAAAAGCAACCCATGGAATGAGAGAAAATATTTGCAAATCATATATTAAAAAATGGGTAATATTCAGAACGTATAAAAAACTCCTACAACTCAACAACAAAAAAACAAACAACCCTATTTGAAAAATGGGCAAAATAACATGAATAGATATGTCTG
>NW_006440513.1:0-518 GCF_000325575.1 Pteropus alecto | reverse complement strand
GATTTTGTTTATTTGTATCCTTTCTCTTTTTTTTTAGTGGATCTAACCAGAGGTTTGTCAATTTTATTAACCTTTTCAAAGAAACAGCTCTTTGTTCCATTTATTTTTTTATATTTTCTTGTTTTCAATTTCATTTATTTCTGCTCTAATTTTGATTATTTCTTTCCGTCTGCTGACTTTAGACTTTATTTGTTCTTCCTTTTCCAATTTATTTTTTAAGATGAAATGTTAGGTCATTTATTTGGGCTCATTTTTGTTTTTGCAGATAGATCTATAATATGAACTTTCCTCTTATGATTGCTTTTGCCGTGTCCCAAAAGTGTTGATATGTTGTACTATCATTCTCATTTGTTTCTATGTACCTCTTGATCTTCCTTTTTATTTCTTCTCTGACCCAGTTATTCTTCAGTAGTATTTTTTTTATCTCCATTAATTTGTGGTTCTTCCTGATTTCTTTTTACAACTGATCTCTCGTTTCAAAGAATTACGATCAGAGAATATAGTTGGTATGATTTCAA
>NW_006440512.1:0-574 GCF_000325575.1 Pteropus alecto | reverse complement strand
ATAAATGTCTAACCACTATGCTGTAGACCGGAAACAAATATAAAATAATATTCAATATCAATTCTAATTGAAAATTAAACATTAAAAAAATAAAACTCGAGTATTTTGGAAAACTCATCACCCAAGACAATTCTCCTCTGCTGTGGAGTCTGGCCCCGACGCACTAGGGCCAGTCGACATCTGTAGCTGTGAACGTGTGGAGGAAACGGACTGAGGGGCATCCCACTGCACTGACCAGATGCATCTGCTCCGGGATATGCTCTTAATGGGTGGGAAACTTAAGTGGGAGATATTCACAGTGTGATCTGTCATGAGTTGCTGAACAAACCTGCTATGCCCGTTGCCGTTACTGCACTGAAGTCTTGTTTCCATGTCCGTCTCCCTCACCAGACTGTTAATGTGCCACCGGAAGGCGGGAAACACACTCAGCTCATCCTGCTGTCCTCAGGGCAGAGGACCCGACATGCTGCAGGAAGCCAGTCCACCCTGGTGCAACTCAAGTAAACAGCGAGTGGCTGGACACGGTGTCATAATGATGAGCTGTCGGGAGCCTTAAGGCCTGCACCCAAAGATA
>NW_006440511.1:0-711 GCF_000325575.1 Pteropus alecto | reverse complement strand
CCAGCATGTGCCGGGGCAAGAGTTGCGCTCCATGGCGGACCGATTAAGATTGGATGATTTGATGGCACGCGGTGGGCCATGGCCGACCTTGATGAGGCTCCATTTTGCTGACGGTCGCCACCTGGTGTCCGCTGCTATAGTTGTCACACTGTGGAGCTCCGTGAAAATCGGAAGGAGTGGGATTTTGCCACAGTGCACGTCAGAGTTCCAGGAGCCTGGCGGTGTTGTCAGCTTTATCCCGGTCACGCGCAGATGTCGGTGCTTTGTCTAGTCACTGGAGATTGTACCTGCAGGAGCACAGAAATGTGACTGCAACTCACAGTGGAGGTGGTGGACACCCTGAAGGGGGTCGCCGAGCGTCCGCCTGCGGTCCTAACCCACGGAAAGCGACCAAGGTTGCTGCAGTAGAACGGGAGATGGTGTCCGGTGTCGGGACGCCAGCAAACCTCAGAGGTGAAGGCCAGGCCGAGTCCCAACATCCTGAAGCGTTTTCCTTGCATTTTCGGGTCTGGCTACTGTGATGGAGAATGGGAAAACTGACACTGAGCACACGGTAGGAGGCCGCGGGCCGGCTGGGTCCTCGTGAGTCCTGGGCGTCCGAGACGTCTCCGTGGAAATGCAGACAGAACGGTCCCTGTGCGTGGGCGCGAACACCGTCGCTCTGACGTGGTAGTGCTGGGGGCGTCGATGGATGAGCAGTGTCAAGGAGCC
>NW_006440510.1:0-293 GCF_000325575.1 Pteropus alecto | reverse complement strand
CCATCTCCTACTCCCAAATCTTGATTAGATGCTTTTGCTATTCCTCACAGCCGCCCGTGCTTACTGGTAAGTTATAATTTTAGTAATCCTAGAGGGATCTGATATAAAGTTTGAGATCTACTATCTCAGGAAAATCTTCTCCCTCTTCTATTAATTCCAGCTCTTTGAGTTGGCATATTTGTAATAAAGAATGAATATATGAGTGAGTTTATAACCTCCCTTTTAATAATAATAATCATTATTATTATTATTAATACTTATAATAATAATTAATAATAATAATACTTAATATT
>NW_006440509.1:0-334 GCF_000325575.1 Pteropus alecto | reverse complement strand
AAAACATAAGAATAATGGGCATTACCAAAGGCAAGAAAAAGGAGCAGGCACTACAAAGCATTTTCAGACAAATAGTGCACAAGAATTTCCAAATCTAAGGAATGAGCTGGAGCTTGGACTTCAAAAACTCAACACGACACCCAATTATCTCAACCCAAAAAGGTCTTCACTAAGACACATTGTATTAAAGTTATCAAAAATCAACGACAAAGACAGAATTCTCAGGGCAGACAGAGAAAAGAAGATGATAGCATATAAAGGAAAACCCATTAGATTATTATTGGACATCTCAGCACAGTCCTTGCAAGCCAGAAAGGAATGAAATCAAATATTT
>NW_006440508.1:0-1046 GCF_000325575.1 Pteropus alecto | reverse complement strand
TCTGCTTCTGTCTTGTGTGCATTTTGGGAAGATACACATGTGTACACCATGAATACTTATTTTCTGCTGCCATCTCGTGGGTATTTTGAAAATAACACCTAGGTGTATGTCATCCTAAATATCTATTTTCTGCTGCCATGTGGTGGGTTTTTTAGGAATAACACTTGAGTGGTAGTCATCATGAATATTCATTTTCTGCTTCTATACAGTGGGAATTTGGGGAGTAACGCCACACTGCACGTCATGAAAAATATTTACGTTTTATCCCATGAGCATTTTATAAATAACACCCAGGGGCATGCCATCATAAAATGTTTTTGTCTGTTGTCAATTCGTGTGCCTCTTGTTAAAAACAAAGATTGTGTGTATTGAAACATTGTTTCTGCTGCCATCTTGTGGGCACATTGAAAATAACAACCAGGTATATTTCATCATAAAAATGTATTCTCTGCTGCTATCTGGTGTGAATTTGGGGAATAAAATCTGAGTGTAGTTCATATCCAAATTTGTTTTCTGCACCCATCTTGTGTGCATCTCGACAATTATACTTGGGTGTCATTTTCAAAATAACCACAAGATGGCAGCAGAGAAAAAGGTTTTGTAATGACATGCCCTAGGTGTAATTTTCAAAATGACATGAAAAAGCGGCAGAAATAACTTTATGAGCAGCACTGTCATGTTATTCCCAAACTTCCCACCAGATGGCAGCAGAGAATGAATAGTCATAATAACCTACACTTGATGACCTATAGTCAGGTGTTATTCCCAAAATGAACACTAGATGCCAGCAGAGGATAACAAATCACGTTTCATGACCTAAACTCTGGTGCTATTCCCAAAATGCACACGAGATGGCAGCAGAGGATAAAGAATAACTTTTCATGACCTGAACTCTGGTGCTATTCCCAAAATGCACACGAGATGGCAGCAGAGAACAGCGTTTTCCTGCCTTAAGGGCTCTGCCCACCATTAAAATAAAGAGTCCAAACCCTTGGAACTTAGCTCACTTTAAAATAACTCCTGTCCTTTACATATCTCTTCTCACC
>NW_006440507.1:0-1094 GCF_000325575.1 Pteropus alecto | reverse complement strand
CTTCTGTTGGGTGTCAGGGTCTTAAATGACCCTCCTAGCAGTGGTCTTCCACCAAGTCCAATCCCTGAGCTCTTGTCAGGCAAGACCCCGCCTCTTCTTAGGAAACTGTCTTCTCAGAAAACTCTTTCTCCCTCCTCATGTATTTCATAATAACGCTAGATGGCTCATTAACCTAGAGCATGAGTCAACCTAAAATTAGTTCCCTCTCTGGGAAGCCTGAGGCCCCCCCACCCTTCTAGAGCAGCAAAGAAAGGAAAGGCAAACAGAAGAGGGTCTGAACTCTCACCCTGCATCAAAAGGAACCGAGACCGTGCCCTGCCTGGCACGTAGCAGGCACCCACTAGATCAGAGCAAAAGTGCTCTCCCCTACATACTGGATAAGCAAGTGATATTAATAGGTATCTAACCAATTGCGGGGAGAGGGGGTGCTGATTTCAATGGTCGAACAGGTTTATTGTGGGATTTGTCTGAGCCTTTAAATTCACTGTACTTTGTGAATTTCTAAGGACAAATGTACACAGGAGGACTGTCCACAGTTCCCTAAACTTCCTGCACTGTAAGACTCTTGTTCGAGGAATACATGTAAGTGTCTTTTGGTACTGGAGCCTGAGAACATCTTTTGGAAATAGAGTATGTAACGGAATTAGAGCAATTTCGATGGTCATTCTTTTTCTGGCGAATCCTTGGGCTTTTAGACTGTGGCTGAGAATGGGAGGTTCCTTTGAGCCCAAAGCAGCCAATTTGTTCCTCTTGTTATAGGTGAGTGATTCTTCACTGTAGAGGGAGGGGACTGGGCAGTGGTCCCATATTTTAATCACCTGGAGAGTTTCTTCAGATCACACTGCCTCTCCTCTCACCTATATGAGCAACACTCCCAACCCCAGCCTGAGTTCTGCTTGCATTCTCCCCTGAACCTCTAACTTTTAAATACAGAACCTAAAATAGATAGATAGATATAGATAGATGATAGATAAATGATAGATAGATAGATGATAGATAGATAGATAGATAGATAGATAGATAGATAGATAGATAGACGGACAGATAGGTAGGTAAATTGATAGATGATAGAAAGAAAGAAAGAAAGAAAGAAA
>NW_006440506.1:0-1372 GCF_000325575.1 Pteropus alecto | reverse complement strand
ATCAAGAAAGAATGAGAAAATCAGCTTAAAATGTTGCTTAGGAAAAAAAGAAAGATACATGTTTTTATTTTTCCACAAAGGTATTTCCAGTTCCAGGTGGGTGATGTTCTTTGAATAGAGACAATTAAATATTTTTAAGTGTGAAAATATCACCCCCTTAAAATGTTCAATTAATCCTTAGAGAATTCTGAAGTAAAAAATATAATTAATCTAAATTTTGACTTCGGTGTAAATACAGACTACTCACACATTACTCTTGAGAACACACACACAAAAGCCTTATAGCAATTTTCAGTTTTGAATGGTTACATTAGTAAAAGAACTTACAAAACCATCAATTAATAATATAAAAATATTTTAATGTGTTGTTTGGAAAAACAAATAAATATATGTAAACAACTTTAAAAAAATATACCAATAGATAGTTTACTAGAGGTACCCATTACAAAGTACAAGTTACCTATGATACACAGGAGAAATTTTAGCAACATTACAACTCTAACCTTTAACTAAAGTATCTTAGATAATGCAATTGTTGAGGATTAAGGACAGTATATTTGGGTTCTGAAACCCTGTATTAAAATCTAGATTTAGTACCTAGTGATAGTATAACCTTGGAAAAATAAGTTTATCTTCCCAAAGTAAAGAGTAACTAAGGTCGATCAAATTTTCAGGCATCTCTAATTTAACTACATGAGCATGGTAAGATTGCATAGTGATTATTTCATTAAATTCACTAAAATATGTTTATTAAGCAAGTTTTTTAATTACATGTGAAAGATACATGCATGTGAAATATGACTTCCAAATTTTATTTAACTACCAAATATCAATAGAGAGTTATAAAAGCAGTTTTTCACCAAAACATTGAGCAATGAATAAGCACCAAACCAGAAACTCAGTATTTCTTCTAGTTATGCATATGTTTAAGTTACATGATACTTAAGATATATTTAAATATCTGTTCATGTGATTAAGACTAGTGAATCCTAATATTCTATGGTATAAGGAATTTTAAAAATACTTCCTGTCATTGCATTCTAACTCTGGATATGACAGTAAAATAATAGTCTATTTGCTTAAATTCCTCTGATAATTTTGTCCATAATAATATTCTCATAGCTATTGATTTCTATGATTTTATCTGTAGTACAAGAAAGTGATTTATGAATGAAGGTGTATTTTAATCCAAATTATGTCCCATTAGGGCAACTATCTACTTCACTGTAGGGAACTAAAGGAATAATAGACAAAATATAGGGTTCCTTAAATACTTCCTTAAAGATGCTCTTCAAACAGGTGTTTCTGTCAACTAATACTTAAGGACATTAGAACTTATTGTATTTATGTCTAACTGATTTCACTTTAAGAG
>NW_006440505.1:0-895 GCF_000325575.1 Pteropus alecto | reverse complement strand
AGCTTGCAACTTTCAGCCCGACCGCCCATCCTCTGGGGAGGGGAGCAGGGCTGGGGCCGAGTAGTAACCGGTCGTGCGAATGTGATGGAGCCACCATAACAATGCCGGGAGTACGGAGTTCGGAGACTTCCAGGCTGGCTGATCATCCGTGTGCCGGAAGGGTGGCGCGCTCCAGCTTCTGGGGACACCAGCTCCGGCACGCGGGACCCTCTGGACCTCACTCCACGTATATTCATCTGGCTGTTCACCTGTGACCCTCACGTTACATTCCCTAACAAACCAGTGGACAGGTGAGTGTGTTCCTGAGTTCTGTGAGCTGCTTTAGCAAATAACTGGATGCAAGGAGGGAGTGGTTGGAATCTCCAACTTGTAGCCAAGTCAGAGACCAGCTGTAGGTGACCTGGAGATCCTTGATTTCCAACTGGCGTCAGAAGTGGGGGGTGGTCTCACGGTGGTGTGGAAACATCCCAAAACTAGTCCGGCGAAAAACCAAGCAGTCCACTCTGAGAGATGGAGAACTCGACTTGGCACGACAGGTACATTTACAGGTCAAGCAAAGTGCAAGCGAGCTCTTGCCCGCAACAAGCATCCTTACAGAAGCAGGACGAAAAAGCTGACTCGTTTGCAATGAGAATTCCTCCAACTTCCTCTTCATTCCCTTCTTTTGATGCTCGTTGAAATGCCTTTTAGGGCATCACCTTGTGATTTCCCTCTTGACTTCCCGGGACTGGGGGCCGGTAATTCCGTCGTGTAAGGATTTTCGCTGGTCTTTTTCTTCGCTGCGGCTCTGAAGGGTCCTTTCTTTCGACTCTTGCTGCCTTATGATTTATTCCTGATGGTGACAGCCTGGTCTTTAAATTGATTTAACACACGTGTTTTCTCGAATTCAACTCGG
>NW_006440504.1:0-291 GCF_000325575.1 Pteropus alecto | reverse complement strand
CAAACAATCCTAAAATTTATATGGAGCCATAAAAAGCCTCGAATAGCCAGAGCAATCTTGAGAAAGAAGAACAAAGTTGAAGATATCACACTGCCTGATATCAAACTATACTACAAGTCTACAGTAACAAAAACAGCATGGTATTGGCATAAAATCAGACACATTGATCAATGGAACATAAAGAGAGCCCATAAATAAATCCATGCCTATATGCTCACTTAATATATGACAAAAGAGGTAAGAATATACAATAGAATAAAGACAGTCTTTTCAATAAATGGTGTTTGGAAA
>NW_006440503.1:0-547 GCF_000325575.1 Pteropus alecto | reverse complement strand
ATCTAACTATAGTCTCTCCACCTGACCTCTGTCTTCAGCGGAGCCTAAAACTACTGGGCCCCAGGCCAGAGTGAACAGGGACAACCTGTTGATCACCCATCGAGCTGTGTGCTCCCCTACCTCTCAGGATACGCTGCCTGGGCACTACTAGAAGGAGGGCATGCCCTGTTCTGGGCAGGGGCAGAGTCTTACCTGGAGCCCTGCGTGTCCCACTTGCTTATTATCTTCATTAAGAATTTCCAGAAGGATGCGCTGTTCTTTCTAGGGGGTTTATTAGTATCCAGGGTGGTCTGCGTGGTATGTGAGTCAGAGCTGGGGAAGGGAAGCAAACCAGATAGAGGCTCTGAGCAACTGCCTACTCCCTACTTGGGGTGAGCAGCCAGGTCTCTTGGTTTCTGACACTTCCCCTGAGGATGTAAAATGATAAAACTTACAAGCAGTGCTGAAGTAAAAAGGGATTCTGTTTAATAAATATAATATGTACAAGAGTAAGAAAGATGAACAGATCACATATCAGATTTAATAACTACAACTATATTAGCAAAAT
>NW_006440502.1:0-757 GCF_000325575.1 Pteropus alecto | reverse complement strand
TGTTTCAGGTCTTATATTGAGGTCCTTAATCCATTCTGAGTTCATTTGGTGTGTGGTGATAGACAACAGTCTAATTTCATTCTTTTGCAGGTGGCCTTCCAATTTTCCTAGCACTATTTACTGAAGAGGCTTTCCTTTCTCCACTATATGTTTTTGGCTTTTTTGTTGAAAATTATTTGCCCTTGTAAACATGGGTTTACTTCTGGACTCTTGATTCTGTTCCACTGGTCAGTGTGTCTGTTTTGCAAAAAATACCATTCCGTTTTGATTACTGTTGCTTTGTACTATAATTTGAAGTCTGGCAGAGTGATGTTTCCAGCCTCATTCTTTTTTCTCTGGATGGCTTTGACCATCAGGGTCTTTTGTGTTGCCATACAAATCTGATGATTTTTTGTTCTATTTCTTTAAAAAATGCCAATGAGATTTTGATTAGAATGGCATTAAATCTGTAAAATGCTTTAGATAATATGATCATTTTAACTATGTTGATTCTTCCAATCCAAGAACACGAAATAGCTCTCCATTTCTTTGTATCTTCTTCGATTTCTTTTAATAGAGTCTTGTAGTTTTCATTATATAGGTCCTTCACATGTTTTGTTAGATCTATTCCTAGATATTTTATTCTTTTTGTTGCAATCGCAAAAGGAATTATTTTTTTCTACTTCTTCTTCTGATGCTTCATTATTAGAGTATAGGAAGGTTATGGATTTTTGAACATTGATTTTTTATATCCAGAAACTTTACTGTATTTGCTTAT
>NW_006440501.1:0-283 GCF_000325575.1 Pteropus alecto | reverse complement strand
CGCTTCATACGAATTTCCACAATGAACACAGCATGGTTTACAGCATTGATATCACACTTTGTAGTTATTGCAGGATTCCAACTTTACTTCAGAAACTACAGTTATCAAAACTGTTCTTAGAGCAATACTGCAGCCCATTCAAAATACCAGTATATCACTTAGCATAAAGGATGAGTACAGAGCAGAGTTTCTAAACAGAAGTTTACAGAGTGGAAGTGGCTCTTTCCAAACCTTGGCCTCAAAGTGACGCATCAGAGTGATCTAAGTTCTGAAGGATACATAT
>NW_006440500.1:0-660 GCF_000325575.1 Pteropus alecto | reverse complement strand
CTCTTTCATTTTTTGGAAGAGTTTGAGAAGAATCAATATCAAATCTTCCTTAAGAGAATAGGTATTAAATCTTTGAATGTTTGGTAGAATTCACTGGTGAAGCCATCTCATCCTGGAGTTTTACTTTTGGCAACTTTTTGAGGATTGTTTAAATTTCCATACTGCTGATTGGTCTATTTAGATTTTCTAGGTCTTCTTGATTAGTCTAAGAAGGTTGTATTTTTCTACTAGTCCAAGTAGTGGTCCATTTCTTCTAAGTTATTAAATTTGGTGTAATGTACTTTTTCATAGTATTCTTGTATGATCCTTTGTATTTCTGCGATGTCTGTCATAATTTTCCTCTTTCATCCCTGGTTTTGTTTATTTGTGTCCTTTCTCTTTTTTCTTTAGTGACTCTATCCAGGGTTTTGTCAATTTTATTCACCTTCTCAAAGAACCAGCTTTGTGTTGCATTTATTTTTTCTCTTTTGTTTTGTTTTGTTTTCGATTTCATTTATTTCTGCTCTAATTTTGATTGTTTCTTTCCTTCTGCTGAATTTAGGCTTCATTTGTTCTTTCTTTTTCAGTTTTTTTCAGATGAAGCATTCGGTTTTTTATTTGGGCCCGTTCTTGTTTTTGGAGGTAAGCTTGTAATGATATGAACTTTTCTCTTATGATCGC
>NW_006440499.1:0-333 GCF_000325575.1 Pteropus alecto | reverse complement strand
TTAGGTCATTGTGCCAGCATCACAGAGTGCACTACTCACACCTGGGCAGTACAGCCCCCTACACACCTGAGCTGCGTGGTCCAGCCCACTGCTCGTGACTGACAGCCTGGACGGCCTGTCACCGTACAAAACAAGGCGAGACGTGATCAAGCACAAGAGAACGATGCCACCAGCAGACGCAGCACACACGACCTGTGCGAGGCGAGGCTGCGGCCGGTAACGCGCACGCCGCTTCAGCAAACTCGAACACGTGGGGCACGTTGACATGGCAGCGGCGGCGCTGTCCCATAGCTTCATCGTAATCGTCCGGGACACACGAGGTCCGTGGTTGAC
>NW_006440498.1:0-509 GCF_000325575.1 Pteropus alecto | reverse complement strand
CCTTCTGTCCTGTGTAGTTTCTTTTGAGAAATCAGTTGCCAGTTTCATGAGTGCTCCCTTGTAGGTAACTAACTGATTTTCTCTTGTTGCTTTTCAGATTTTTATCTTTGTATTTAACCTTTGGCATTTAAATACGATGTGTCTTGGTATGAGCATCTCTGAGTTCATTTTTTGGGGGGACTCTCTTAGCCTTCTTGGGTTGTATGTCTATTTGTTTCACCAGGTGAGGGAAAGTTTCCATCATTATTTCTTCAAATAGCTCTTCAATGTCTTATTTTCCTTCAGGTACCCCTATGACATTGATATTTTTATCTTTAATAGTGTCCCATAGGCTCCTTAAATTATTATAGTCTTGGTTTCTTTTTTCTTACCATTCTGATTGAGTGTCCTTGGCTTCCCCATTTTCTATATAGGTAATTCCATCCTCTTATTTATCAACTTAGTTGATTCCCTCTAATATACTCTACATCTCACATAATGTGTTCTTCTTTTCTGACTGGTTCCCTTTT
>NW_006440497.1:0-367 GCF_000325575.1 Pteropus alecto | reverse complement strand
GTATTGCAGTACTTCCGGGAACGGTGCACCTCCCTTCGGGGACAAAACTGACGTCTAATAGAAGACTTGAGACTTGTTAGCTTTCTTTGTTTCTCAGCTCGAAATCTGTTCTCGGATGGGCGCCGGTTCGGTTGTACCCACCGAGAAGAGGCTGGGCGGTTGCTCTGTGAGGCCGTCGTGAGGATTGCGTGCTGCTGTGGCCGTGGACGTGCTGTCGGCACTGGCTGGCTGGGCCGCGGGACCACGGACTATCAAGAGAGGAACTTCGGCCCCTAGGTCCCTGTCTTGGCAACCCTCAGTTGGGGGGGCTCTTTCATCCGAGCTCCCTCTGGAGAACCGGTCTGGGCAGGCAGCCTGCCGGGGTCTG
>NW_006440496.1:0-236 GCF_000325575.1 Pteropus alecto | reverse complement strand
TATATGGTGTATCACATTAATTGATTTGCATATATTGAAACTTCTCTGTGCCTCTGGGATAAAGCCCACTTGATTGTGGTGTAAAATATTTTTAATATGTTGCTGTATTCAGTTCATTGGTTATCTTATTTAGGATTTTTGCATACGTGTTCATGAGAGATATTGGTTTGTAGTTTTCTTTTTTTTGTGTAATCTTTATTCAGTTTTGGTATCAGAGTAATACTGGCCTCATAAAA
>NW_006440495.1:0-788 GCF_000325575.1 Pteropus alecto | reverse complement strand
GCAATACTTCCCAACTCATTTTATGATACCAATATCACCCTGATACCAAAACCTGGAAAAAATAATACAAAAAAAGAAAACTACAGACCAATATCTCTCATGAACACAGATGCAAAAATCCTAAATAAGATACTAGTCAACTGAATACAGAAACATATTAAAAAGATTATACATCACGATCAAGTGGACTTCATCCCAGAGGCACAGGGATGGTTCAACATACACAAATTGATTAAGGTAATACAGCACCTAAATAAATTAAAAAATAAGAATTATATGAGCATAGTAATACATGCAGAAAAAGCCGTCGACAAGATACAGCACTCATTTATGAGCAAAACACTTAACAAAATCGGTATATAAGGAAAATACCTTAATATAATAAAGGCCATATATGACAAGCCCTCAGTCAACATTATACTTAATGGTGCAAAACTGAGAACCTTCCCTCTAAGATCAGGAAAAAGGCAAGGCTGTCCACTATCGCCATTCTTATTCAGTATAACATTGGAGGTCCTAGAGAATGCAATCAGGCAAGAGAAAGATATAAAAGGCATCCAAACAGGAAACGAAGAAGTCAAACTGTCACTATTTGTGGATGACATGATTCTCTATATAGAGAACCCTAAAGACTCCACAAGAACACTACTAGAAACAATAAGCAAATACAGTAAAGTTTCTGAACACAAAACCAATGTTCAAAAATCCGTAGTGTTTTTATACTCTCATAACAAAGTGTCAAAAAAGAAGTACAAAAAATAATTTCTTTTGCAATTGTAACAAAAAGA
>NW_006440494.1:0-1071 GCF_000325575.1 Pteropus alecto | reverse complement strand
ACTTTTCATGATCTGTTATTATCAGCACCCCCAGCATGCACACACACGCACGCACACACACACACGCACACACACATGTGCACGCAGACACGCACACACATGCACGCACACATACATGCACGTGTGCACACATGCACGCACGCACACATGCACACACACGTGTGCACACACATGCACACGCACACACAGACACTCAAAAATCATAACAGAATTTACATTGTGGTGAATGGTGGAAAGAAAGAAAGTTGTGAGAACTGGTGTCAGCTTCCAGCCATTTCTCCTTTCCCACCACCCAGGACCTGGGGCTTCCTGGGAGAAGCAAGGGCGAAGCCGTCGTGCTGGGCCTTAAATCTGACTCTGTGCAGAGGTCTCGGCTGTGGACCACCAGCCTGTTTTATTTTATACAGCTGAGCACTGTCTGAACTATATTTTTTTGCCATTTTCATATTTAGTTACTTCTAAAAATACCTCTATGGAGCAAAACCCCTGTTTCATTTTCAGTCATTTCATGTAAAGGATTCTTGAATATATACCATTTAGCTATAGAGCTAAATAAGCTTTAGAATTCGCATGACTAACAGAAGAAGAGTAAATAAATGTGCGAGAGTGATTGTCCAAACCCATTGAACTAAGAAGATGATGAAGGTAAAGAGGGCAAGGTGGGATACTTCTGGAAAGTGACTTCTTATAAAAACTGATCTGCTGTAACAAGGAAGAATGTGTTATGTGTGTGAGCTGAGGGATGTCTCATTACACTCGTGGAAATATCTTCAATGAAATCACATTCTAAACATATTCGGAATTTTCCCATAGATACTAAAATCAGACCAAGCTTGCTGTTTTTCATGTGAATGAAACTTTAATTTGTTTTATAAATTTTACATGAGAATTAGAATTGCTCTCTCTTACTGACATAAGGCCTCCAAATCTCAATCGACAAGAACTTTCCAGGGCCTACTCTATGTCTTGTCCTGTGCAAAGGGTTTGTATATATTTCTATTTGAATCATATCCTCTTCGATTTAATGAACAGGAAGTATTCAAAAGTTATTGAAAGGTCAAAAGGAAGTCG
>NW_006440493.1:0-253 GCF_000325575.1 Pteropus alecto | reverse complement strand
CTTTCTCGCCTCATCACACCTCGCTCCATCCCAGCCCTTGTCGCTGGCCTTGGCCGGGCCCTGGCAACTCACCAACCGGTCCTTCTCCAGCAAGAAGACGCTGGCCGTCTTGTCGAAGGACCCCGAGGCCAGGCGACGCCCGTCGCAGCTCCAGGCCACCGAGTGCACCTTGGCGCTGTGCGCCGGGAACTCGCGCGTCTTGCTGTGGCCGCGAAACAGCTCCTGCATCCCGAGCACGTAGCGCGTCGGGCCG
>NW_006440492.1:0-541 GCF_000325575.1 Pteropus alecto | reverse complement strand
ATTTTTTCCACTTCTTTTTCTGACGCTTCGTTATTTGAGTAGAGGATCATTATGGATTTTTGAACATTGATTTCGTATCCAGAAACTTTACTGTATTTGCTTATTGTTTCCAGTAGTGTTGTTGTGGAGTCTTTAAAGTTTTCTATATAGAGAATCGTGTCATCCGCAAATAGTGACAGTTTGACTTCTTCATTTCCTATTTGGATGCCTTTTATATCTTTCTCTTGCCTGATTGCACTCACTAGGACCTCTAAGGTTATATCGAATAACAGTGGCGATAGTGAATAGCCTTGCCTTGTTCATGATCTTAGAGGGAAGGTTTTTAGTTTTCAACCATTAAGTATAATGTTGGCTGAGGGTTTGTCATAGATGGCCTTTATTAAGTTAAGGTACTTCCTTTTATACCCATTTTGTTAAGTGTTTTGATCATAAATGGATGCTTGTCGAAGGCTTTTTCTGCATCTATTGATAATAATCATGTGATTCTTATTTTTAATTTGTGTGGTTAGTGTATCACATTAATCAATTTGCATATGTTGAA
>NW_006440491.1:0-1181 GCF_000325575.1 Pteropus alecto | reverse complement strand
ATGCACCAAGAAGACATAACACTTATTTATATCTAAGCTCCTAATCAAGGAGCTCAGAAATATATAAAGCAATTACTAACAGAACTAAAGGGAGAAACAGACTGAAACACTATCGTAGTAGGGGACCTAAAATACCCCACTGTCGGATATGGACAGATCATCCAAACAGAAAATCGATAAGGAAATCACATCCTTAAATGACACATTAGACCAACTGGACATAATTGACATTCACAGAGGCTTTCATCCCAAAACAGCTGCTTATACATTCTTCTCTAGTGCACAAGGAACATTCTCAAGAATCGACCACATACTGGGACACAGAGGTAGCCTCAACAAATATAAGAAGGTGAAAAACATACCAACCATATTCTCTGATCATATTGCTTTGAAGCCTGTATCAACTGTAAAAAGAAAGCAAGAAGAACCACAAATACATGGAGATTAAACAACATGCTACTGAAGAATAACTGAGTCAGAGAAGAAATAAAAAGAGATCAAGAGATACATAGAAACGAATGATAATGATAGCACAACATATCAAAACTTTTGGGAGATGGCAAAAGCAGTTGTTAAAGAAAGTTCACATCATTACAGGCCTATCTCCGAAAACAAGAATGAGCTCAAATAAACAACCTAACACTTCATCTTAAAAAACTAGAAGAGGAAAAACAAATGAAGCCTAAAGTCAGCAGAAGGAAAATAATAATGAAAATTAGAGCAGAGGTGGCTCCATAGTGTAGTGATTAGCATGTCTGCTTTACACGAAGAAGGTCCTGGGTTTGCGCCCCAGGTGGAGCCACAGACCATACCCCGGGTGTGGCAGGCCCCAGGTGCGCCAGGCCCCCCAAGTGCGCCAGGCCCCCCAAGTGCACCAGGGGCACCAGGCCCTGGGTGCGCCAGGCTGCGAGTGTGTGCGGGGGGAGATGCCCTGCCTTCAGAGATCCAGTTCTTAAAAGGAGATGGCAACATCCATAGGTCAGAGGTGGAAGTGGAGCAGGGGGAATTAAGAGAGGGGAAAGAAATTAGAGCAGAAATATATGAAATTGAAAACAAACAAACAAACAAAAAACCAATAGAAAAATAAATGCAACAAGGAGCTGATTCTTTGAGAAGGTTATTAAACTAACAAATAGCTATACTCGTTAAAAAAAAAAAAGAGAAAGGACACAAATAAACAA
>NW_006440490.1:0-1062 GCF_000325575.1 Pteropus alecto | reverse complement strand
GTGAGGGCCAAGGCGAGACTCACTCTGTACAGAAGCGCTGGCAGTAACCATTGTTCCTCTGTTGAGCCATCCCCCATTCCAGTACACTGGACACAATGCTGCCATAGCGGAGATGTCATCAAACTGGATAACAGAGGTCACTCTGCCCAGAGGATTTCCTGAAACTCCTCCTCCCCCAACTCACGGCCCCACCCAAGCCACATCCAGGTCTGTCCTCACTTAGTAAGGTGCCCCTTGTTGAGCAGCACTTAGACTCACACTGGTGGCAGCTGGCCTCAGTTTCTGGTGTGGCAGCTGTAAGCACAGCATCTGTGGATTGCTTGCTGAATCTTAACAGGTGGTCCTGGAGGGGCATAGACTGCGGCTAAACTTGGCCTGCAGCTGAACCCCTCTCAGTACTGTGCCACTGGACACCTATTACATAAAGCCACACTAATAAGACTGAGAGACTTAAGAGCTTTGCTTAGTACATAGAAACAGGCACAGAAAGGCAGCCAAAATGGGAAGACAAAGAAGCAGAAACTATATGAGAGAACAGAACAGAGATTGAGAAATGGAGTAAAGCAGTCTAACAAATGCAGAGTTCAAAACACTGTTTTTAAGTGAACATGAATTCAGTGAGAACTTCAAAGAAGAGATAAAAAAACGTAAAAGTGGAAATGGAAATTATAAAAGTGAACCAGTCAGAAATGAAGAACACATTATCTGAGATGAGAAGTATATTAAATGGTATAAACAAAGTGAATAAAGAAGAGGATCTAATGACCTATATAGAGGATGGGAAAGCCAAGGACACTCAATCAGAATGGCAAGAAAAACGAAGCCAAGACTATAATAATAATTTAAGGAGCCTATGGGACACTATTAAAGGTAAAAATATCCATTTCATAGGGGTACTGGGAAAAAAAGACGTTGAAGAGCTATTTGAAGAAATAACGATGGAAAACTTCCTTAACCTGGTGAAGGAAATAGACAGAAAACCCCAGGATGCTCAGAGAGTCCCCAACACCGGGATCCCAAAGAGGCTACACCAAGATACATCATAATTAAAATGCCAAGGGT
>NW_006440489.1:0-360 GCF_000325575.1 Pteropus alecto | reverse complement strand
AATTTATTATCAGTTAATTCGTGATCAACCAGTAACCATTAATATCATCTACATACAAATTGTCAGAGCCTTCTTGAAATTTATTTAATAAATCAATAATGCCAGTTACTCCCTCTTTGGTTGTTGGAACCACATTCTCTGGTACAACTACTTTTGGCCATACTGCTTTCTAACAAGCATTTAAAGTCGATGGGTTTATATTATTCAAAGCTAAAGCAATATTCTTGATACAACTTAAAATTGTGTATTTATTCCAGGCTTCTGTAATTATAAGTGATTTATTATCTTCAAGTTTATAAAAAAATATCATTAACACTTCATTTACTATAATTAATCTTAAAGGTGGAAATAAAGCCTCAG
>NW_006440488.1:0-487 GCF_000325575.1 Pteropus alecto | reverse complement strand
ATTAAATGCTCCAATCGAAAGACAGAAGGGTAGACAAACGGATAAGAAAACAACCCATGCATATGCTGTCTACAAGAGACCCACTTCAAATCAACTGTCGCTCACAGACTGAAAGGGATGGAAAAATATTTCATGCGATTGAAAATGAAAAAAAAAAGCAGAAAAACAATACTTTTATCAAACAAAGTAGACTATTTTTTATGTTTATATTACTTTTCTTTTTTTATTAAGTTTATTGAAGTGACATTGGTTAATACAACTATATACTTTTCAGGTGTACATTACAATTTGACATCTGTATATTCTATTGCGTGTTTACCACCCAAAGTCCAGTTTCCTTCAGTTACCATATGTTTGATCCCCTTTACCAACTTCGCTCTCTCCCTACCCTATATATTTGACCCCCTTGACCCCATTTGCACCCCCCTCATTCCCCATCCCATACCCTCTGATAATCACTACTCTGTAGTCCATGTCCATGAGTCTC
>NW_006440487.1:0-999 GCF_000325575.1 Pteropus alecto | reverse complement strand
ATAAGAAAACCTTATATTTCAATAATCACCCTAAACGTAAAATGGACTGAACTTACCAATAAAAAGGCACAGAGTTGCAGATTGGATCAAAAAACAAAACTCAACCATATGCTGACTCCAGGAGACACATCACAGGTTCAAAGACAAATGTAGACTAACGTGAAAGGGTGGAAAATAATATTTCAAGAAAATGATGTTCAGAGTAAAGCAAGAGTAGCGGTACTAATATTGGATGAAATAGACCTCAAAATAAAAAAGGTAAAGCAGGTACTGAGGGACACTTCATATAAAGGGAATCATGCTCCAAGAAGACATAACACTTCTTAATATCTATGATCCCAATCAGGGAGCCCCAAAATATGTAAAGTAATTAAATATGTAAAGTAATATGTAAAGTAACAGAACTAAAGAGAGAAACAGACCAAAACACTATCGTTGTAGGGGACCTAAGTATCCCACTGTCGGATATGGACAGATCATCCAAACAGAAAATCAATAAGGAAATGACATCCTCAAATGACATATTAGACCAAATAGACAAATTGACATTTACAGAGCCTTCTATCTCAAAACATTTGCTTATACATTTTTCTCTAGTGCATATGGAACATTCTCAAGAAATGAACATATACTGGGACACAGAGATAGCCTCAACTAATATAAGAGGTTTGAAATCATACCAACCATATTCTCTGATCATAATGTTTTGAAGCTGGAGATCAACTGTAAAAAGAACTTAGGAGGAATCAAAAATACATGGAGATTAAACAACATACTACTAAAGAATAACTGAGACAGAGATGAAATAAAAAGAGAGATCAAGAGATACATAGAAATGAATGATAATGACAGTACAATATATCAAAATGTTTGCGACACGACAAAAGTGGTAACAAGAGGAAAGTTCATATTATGAAAGGCTTATCTCCAAAAACAAGAACGAGACCAAATAAGCAACTTAATTCTTCATCTTAAAAAACTAGAAAAGGAAGAAGAAAT
>NW_006440486.1:0-519 GCF_000325575.1 Pteropus alecto | reverse complement strand
GTGGCCGTGTGTGCATGGGTATGTGTGTGCATGCAATGTGTGCTTGTGTGTGCATGTATGTGAGCGTGTGTGCATGTGCAAATGTGTGCTCAGATGCTCATGTGTGCATGTGTTCATGTGTGTTCTTGTTTGCATGCATGTGCGTGTGTGTGCGTGTGCATGTGAGTGCATGTGTGTTCACACACACACTGTTGGCCTCAGAGCCTCTTTCCTGGGGTTACAGAGCGCCCAGCCTCCGTGTGCGCACCACGTGCCTGCGCTAGGTCCTTCCACCTCTCCCCCCGTCTGTCCGCGTTTTGAGAGCTTCTCCCGTGGAGAGCGCGTATTCGGAGCCTGCCTTTCCTGACAGATTACGCCTCATAATCGGAATGTTTAATCCCCTTCTGTTTCATTAAGACGTGGTTGCAGTCGGCTCTGTCACTCGGCTCTGTCACTCGGCTCTGTCACTCGGTGTTTGTGTATTCATCTCCCTTTGTGAGTTCTTTTTTTCTGTTTTCCTCCTTTTTTATGTTGATTGAT
>NW_006440485.1:0-450 GCF_000325575.1 Pteropus alecto | reverse complement strand
GAGGGAATCAACAGTAGATTACATGAAGTAGAGGATCAAATCAGTGATTTAGAAAGTAAGGTAGCAGAACAGCAACAAGAAAAAAGAATCTAAAAAAATGAGGGGCCTCTGGAACAACATCAAGCATAACAATGTTCACTTCATATAGGGTATCAGAAGAAGAAGAGAGAGAGACCAAGGAATTAAAAACCTATTTGAAGAAATAATGACTGAAAACTTCTCTAATCTGGTGAAGGAAATAAACATACAACCTCAGGAAGTTCAGAGAGTCCCAAACAAGATAAACCCAAGGAGGCCCACACTAAAGAAATACAGGTTGGGCCCTTGTTGTGTCATAATTAAAATGCTAGAGATTAAAAACAAAGAAATAATCTTAAAAGTAGCAAGAGAAAAGCAGTTGGTTGCCTACAAGGGAGCTCCCATAAGATTGTAAGCTGATTTCTCAACAGA
>NW_006440484.1:0-1914 GCF_000325575.1 Pteropus alecto | reverse complement strand
GACCTAAAGAACTAAAATTATAAAAACTCTAGAAGCATGGAAAAAAATAGTTGTGACACAAGAAATTTATAAGTTGGTGTTCATCAAAATTTAAACTTTCGACTTTTCAAATAATAGTCAATGAAATAAAGAGTCCAATATTCATAACACACATTTCTAAAGAACAGTCAACTCAATAATAAGAAAACTTTAAAATTCATTAAAAATGGGCAAAATGTTCATAGACAGTTCACCAAAGTGAATACATTAAAGAACAGTGATCACATAAACAGATTGTCAATATCATCATTCCTAAATTAAAAACGAAATACTACTAAACATTATCCAAGATTGTTAAAATGAAAAGAAAGTACAGTGTCAAGTGTGGAACAGGACTTGAAGCAAGTGGAACATTTATAGATTGCTTGTGGGAGTACAAAATGGTGCAATTACTTTAGAAGACAGTTTGTAGTTTCTTGTATAGTTAAACATACACTTCCCATATAATCCAGCAATTCTACTCCTAGGTATTTCCCTCCCCAAAAATAATATGAAGAACATATGTCTATTCAAAGAATTGTATACAATGCTCATAGCAACACTTTTAATAACAGCCCTAAACTGAACACAAGTCCAAAAGCCTATCAACAGGTACATGGATAAAATAATTGTGGTATATTAATACGATGGAATACACTTTAGCAATAATAAAGAATGAACTGCTAATATACCTAATGCCACGAACACTGAGCTGAGAGGAAGCAGCTGGTCACAGAAGATTATGTAGTGTATGATGCTATTTAGATGAGATTTTTAGAGCAGGAGAATTACTCTGCAGTGATAGAATGGGTATCAATGATCGCCCAGGGCAGAAGAAGGGAAATATAGGGAAATATGGGAAGAGGTGAACTGAAAAAGGGCTCAAATAAAATTGCAGAGGTGTTAGAAATATTCCATACCTTGATTGTGGAGGTGGTTATGAGTGTGGATACATTTGTCATATCTGTAACCTGAATAAAAAGAAATCTAATTATGAGCTGTGAATACACAATTCTATATATATATATATATATATGTCTTATTCCTAAATTGTACACCTGAAACTTACTGAATTTCATTCAGCAATGTCACCATGAATAAATAGATTAATAAATAAATAAGTGAATATATAAATAAATAAATTAATTAAAAGATCATCCTGATTTTTACCTAAAAAAAGAGTGAATTTTTCAAATATAAATTATATGTTACATAATACAGCTGATTATAAAAATGACCAGATATCATTTATCAGAAAAATCTTTTCTGTAAAATCTTTTTAGTAAAAATAAGTAAAAATAAACAATATGGCTTTCAAATTTTAGACATAGATTTTAAAGTAAAGGACTATTTCTCTTTCCATTTCTATTTCACAAAAAGCTCAAACGCCATCAGGATATTAGAAGAGCATAACTTCTTTTTAACAAAAACATAATTGTTATTTAGTTTCTTTCATTCTGCACATTGCACTATGGGGATTTAAGCTTAAGGGCTTTGGGTATTTGAAATTATTTAGTTACTTTCCTGAGGGGACAGAGTGTTTGAGGTGTTATTCTAGCTCTGACAAATTAGGACAAGAAAGCTAATAAAATATGGCATTCTTAAATGCATCATATAACAGCTCTTGGAAAACTAATACGTCTCAGATATGTACAAGGTAATGCAAAGAAAGATTTTTTTTTAATGTAAACAAACAGATTTTTGGGTAATGATAAAAACTAACGACTCATTCAGTAGAAAGTAGATTTTATGAGATAAAGATATGAATCATTTCTATCATGAAAATAAGGATTTGTACTTAAAAAGCAATAGATACGGAATGTACTGGCAATTACTGACATATTGTCAATACCTCTCTTTTAAAGGTATTTAAAGACAATAGCTTTCCCAGGTGTC
>NW_006440483.1:0-5049 GCF_000325575.1 Pteropus alecto | reverse complement strand
TCTTCACGCTAATGAGAACACGCCCTCCTCCCCGCCCGCGGGGACTGGGCTGGACGCTGCCTGCTGACACTCACGCCTCCTGGGACATTTGGACGCCGCGTCCCCTCCCACGGGACCTCAGAGGGCCCGGACGTGGGCTGCAGTCCAGAAAGATCTCAGGAGATACTGGGATTTGAACCGGCCTTTGAAAGTCAGGGCGAATGGTACACGGGTCAAGAAGAGGGCGGGTGGCACTGTTGTCACCAAGGACCCGGAGGAAGGCGGGGAGGGAAAGGCAGAGGCGGGAGAGGCAGCGAGTGTCCGAGAACCCCCCTCTGGGGGACAACCTTGCACAGTGACTTTGTAGTTCTTTGGGGAGCGGCGGGAAGTGGAGCAAAGGTTGTGCTCAACATCCGGGGCCCGAGTTCCCGGGGGCGGCCACCTGTGGGGGGGTCTGTCCCCACCCTCGGTGCTCAAGCCCTTTCTTTTCTTGGCCTGGGGCGACTTTTGTAGGTCTTGGGGTGGGGGGACCCCTCTCCTCTCTGCTTCTTCGTAAGTGCCACAGCGTCACCCCTCACACGGAAGCAGGCACCCCACGGTGGTCAAGCCGAACAGAAACAAGGTTCGACATATTTGTGGATTGAAAAAAAATGCATTAAAATGCAATTACATTTTTAAAAAATGTATCCGGATAAAGGATTACCTAGCACGACCCCCCACTCGCTGGTGCTTATGCGTGGAGTTCTTCACTTTCCGGAAGCGCGTCCCCGCTTAGGGAGGAGGACGGGTCTGGAGAACCTGCGCGTGGCCGGCTGGCAGCCTAGAGAACCTTCCAGAACACTCGGACCACCACGGGGCCAGGCGCCGGGTCTGCAGCTCCTGGCGCGTTCCCCGTGACACGGCGTCCGGTGGAACCATCTCCGCCGTCTGGTTCGGATGGTGTCCGTGCCTGCGGGGGGCGCGACCTTACCTCCCCCCACACCCCGGGTTCGGGGAGCGCCGCCCCGTGACTCCCGCGAGAGGCGTTGCGGGTGCTGCGCTCGTCCCGGCTGTCGCCACGTTTCGTGTCCCGTCCACGTGGCCTGAGGAGCGACGGGCCTAGGGCCGCACGTGAGCCAGGCTGCGTGCAGAGCCCGCGCATCTTCCTGCTCACAGTTCCGGGGACCTTTCTGGAACCCCTACGGCCCGAAGCCAAGGTCTTAGTTCTGCCGCGTCCGGAGGAGGGATGAAGTGGGACACTCCAGGCTGCTCTGCTTGCCCCCCCACCGACCCCATAAGTAGCCTGAACGTGCTGAGCTCTGGGGCCTGACGGAGACACACATCAATCTTGTCCTGCTTACTGTGCTGCAGCTGGGGATGGATTGGGGACAGCGAGGTAATAAAAGAGTCTGAAATCCGTGAGCGGGCTCAGCTCAGGCCCGAAGTCCTCTCCGGAGGTTTGTACATGGAGAATGTGACGGCGCTGGGAGCCCCAGAAAGGGCGAGGAGAATCTTTACGGCAGAAAATAGGATTAATTATAAGCCACTCTCCGAAAATATAATTAAGCTTGTGTTTTTTAATGAGGGAAGACACTGAACTTACATTTTAAAAGTCCGTTATTCTCAGCGACAAAATTATAGGGACGGGGAGGAGACCAAAGGTTGCCGGGGTCGTGAGGTTGTGGGCAGGGGGTGACTGTTAGGGGTGACACGAGGGTGTTTTGTTGTGGTGATGGAACAGTCCTGTGTCCTGGTTCTGTGTACAGTTAGGAGAATCTACATCCGTGAGAAGATTTCCTGGAGCCATCCATCGTGGGGGGCACTGCCTCCGAGTTAAGAGCATCAGGCCAACGTCTCTTTCTTGGTGTTGACGACTTATTGCGGAGTCATGGGACGCTGCCGTTGGTGGCCTGAGGGAAAGGTGCACAGGAACCCTTTGTGAGTCAACCTACTTCAGAATGGGAAATGTTTTGGACAGATTTGCTCTTTTCCTATGATACAACATAAAGCTCGTTCACACCCCGTGTTTCTGAGGAGGGCGCTGAGCCCAGGGGCAGGCGTGAGCCGTTCGGAATCCCGCAGCCAGAGCCCGAGCTTTGGGCCACATCTGCCCCCTTTCGTGTCTGGGAAGACTGACCTGCGACTTCAGTTGGATGGGCTGTGATTAGGAAATTTCCTCCACTGAGGGGCAGGATGGGGGCTGGACAGGAGCTTTGGTCCCGTTTAACATGGAGTAAGCACACATTTGCCGTGTATCTTTGCTAGAATACCCAGAACGGACAGGTCTTACTCTGGGGACCTCAGGCGATCCAGCCCCCAGTCCCGAACCCGTGCCCCCTCCACTGGGGTGTCACAGCCCCGTGCCCCTCCTCCCCGGCTCCGGTGTCACAGAGCTTGGGCCAAGACCATGAGGCAGGACTTGCCAAAGGCCCTTCTGTGTTTCTTCTGGTCCAGCAGGTGGCAAACGGATGTTCAAAAAACATGCGGGAGGGACACGGGGTGGACACTCCCGGAGGTCAGAGGATGAGGCCCAGACACCCCAGAATCGCCAGCCCCCGGGCTGTAGAAGCAGCTCAGAGTCACCCTCAGACGAAGGACTGTGTTCTGTTCCCGAGATTGTCAGCCACACGGCTGCCATTCTGTCCTCGGAAGGGTCCTGAGGGGACCTGGCCGACCCTTCAGGGCACCTGGAAAGAAGCCTCAGGAGCCAGCAACGGTGAGCGGGCCGGTCGCAGCTGTCAGTCTCACTCAGACTCGGGGACAGCTGTCAGTGGTGGTGAGGGCGGGGCTCAGGGGGTAGCCTTGGAGTGTGACGTGCAATGTGACCGTCCCCCGAATCCGAGGGAAACGCCCTTCCTGGGGCCCCCCACACTCGCCCCTTCTCTGCCGCGTCTCAGGATCGACTCTCTTCACACTCGGCCCATCCTCTCCTTTCCGACGCTCCTCAGCGCCGGGTCTGGATCTGTGACTCGACTTCTCCGAGGAAGTCGGCGCTTGTTTTTTTTTTTTTCCTGAACGAATCAGCACTGTGTTGAGGGTCATCACTTGCTCGTCCAGAACAGCCGTCCAGGTGTGGTGCCAGCCCCTGAGGTGCACAGGGCCAGAGCAGGTGCGACAGATGGTGTTTCAGGTGTGGGGCAGCTCGGCAAAGATGCGGAGGCAAAGTCCATGCCAGGGACCAGGAGGCAGAGCGACCGAAGGGAAGAGCGCTTGGTGGGCAAACGTGGCAGGCGGGGTCGGTCAGGAAGAGGCAGGTCAGGGTGTCCACCGGACGGCACTCGGGAGCGGACGTGGGCCAAGGGCAGCACCCCTCCCGCGCCCTGGGGGCGCCCCGTCCTCCAGCTCCATCGGCACAAGCCCCCCGCTCTCTGCTCAGGCAGCCCGCCCCCTCCGGTCCCTCTGCTCGTCGGCCCCTTCCTGCCCCGTCGTTTTCGTCCAGCTCCTTTTTTATTGTGATACGATACACGTAACATTCATGGGCCTCTTAATTATGCGATTCAGCGATGCTTAGCGGCCATCGCCGCCGGCTGAGTTCAGGACACCGCGTGCCCACTGCCCGCCACGCCAGCCGCCGGCAGCGCTGGCCCCCGCTCCGCTCCCGCGTTCGCCTGCATGGACGTCTCGTGGGACACGTCATGAGACCCGTGGCCTCTCGTGTCCGGCTTTGCATCGCGCCTTCGAGATCCGTCCACGTCACCGCGAGCGTCAGGGCCTCGCTGGCGGCTCGGTGACGATCCAGTGTGAGCGTGCCAGGAAAATAGCTCCGCTGTGAAGGCGCGTGTGTGCGAGTTTTCCTGGACGCGGTGTTTCAGCACCCTCGGGGGACGGCACACCCGCTCCTCCTCGTTCTTCAGACCTGGCTCCTGCCTTCGGGGAAATGTCTGATGCAGCCCCCACCCCCACCGGTCACGTGGTGGGTGCGGTGGCACCAGATGCCCTTCCTATGGCGTATCCACCGTAGGTGGGCTGCACATTATTTAGTGGATATATATGGTCGAGACCGATAAATATTTGTCCAATGAGTTCAAAATCTCTAAGACTGGAAGCATAGCCACTAGCTCACCCCGTTTTGCAGCCTCTCGTTCACACAAATTCTTGTGTCTGATGACATCTCCCGAAGATACTTAGCAGGTCACCGTAACATCAGCACCGTGTAGACAAGCTGCAGGCCCATCTGCAACCCGCAGGTGCTCAAAGAGCTTGCGCCGCTTTTACTGGTTTTAAAATTTTTATTTTATATAACTAAGAAGGAAAAAAAAAAGCTTATAAGCAGGGAAAAATTGATCCCCTACATAATGTTTGCCACACTATTGCATTTATTTTTAAAAAGTAGAGAATTAATACTATTCCATTGTGTTCTCAACAAAGGCATTTGCAATAACACACTTGAGCTGAGAACAGTTGCAAATCTCTTGGGACTAAAACAAAACCATCGGAGAAAATTAACCCTAGCGAAAATGAAGTTTTTTTTTTTTTTTAACTTTATGTCTTGAGTAAGTTCTACATCATATAACTGAGTGGTCTAAAATTCTCCCTAAATGTTTGGATCGTAAAATCCACCGCAGGCAGAACTTTTTGCCTCCCGTTTGATTCCTCTCATTGTCCCACTTACCGGTCACGGAAGGAACTAGTAAACTTTTTTAAATATTAAAAAAGTAATTTGTATACTAGCTCTAATTTTATCTAGCAGCTTTGGGAACCTTCTTGGACATTTTCTTTTCCTATAAATTATTTCAACGTGTGCGTGTGCACCTGTGTGTGCGTATGTGCATGTGTGTGCATGTGCACCTGTGTGCGTGTGCACCTGTGTGTGCGTGTGTGCATGTGCGTGCATGCGTGTGCATGTGCACCTGTGTGTGCACCTGTGCGTGCGTGCATGTGTGCACATGTGTGTGCTTGCGTGTGTGCATGTGTGCATGCATGTGCGTGTGTGCACGTGTGTGAATGTGTATGTGTGTGTGCGCTTGAGCACCTGTGTGTGCATGTGTGTGCGTGTGTATGTGTGTGCATGTGTGTGCATCTGTGTGCATGTGCGCCTATGTGTGTGCATGTGTGCGCATGTGTGTGCGTGTGTGTGCATGTGTGTGCATG
>NW_006440482.1:0-804 GCF_000325575.1 Pteropus alecto | reverse complement strand
ATTAGTAATGTAATAATTTATAAAATAAATATATAATTGTATATATAAAAAACTTTCAGTGACAAATCTTTCTTGCCTTGCCTCAAAAGAAATCTAGAGCAGAAAAAGCATATCTCAGTGACCATTAAGTTCACTGGTATACAACAACAATAAACCATTAAATAAAGTAGTAGTTACTCTCCTAGATAAAATAAACTCCTAGAAAAAGGAACCCTCATACACTGCTGGTGGGACTGCAAATTGGTACAGCCACTATGGAAAACACTATGGAGGTTCCTCAAAAAACTAAGAATTGATCTACCATATGATCCAGCAATCCCTCTACTAGGTATTTACCCCAAAGACTTGAAAATATAGCAGGAAATGAAATGTGGATCCCAAAAAGATACCTGCACTCCTATGTTTGTTAGTAGCGTCATTCACAGTAGCCAATATATGAAAACAACCTAAATGTTCATTGACAGATGAATGGGTAAAGAAAATGTGGTATACACAGACAGAGCATTATTCAGCCTTTAAAAGAGAGGAAATCCTGCCATTTGTGACAACATGGATGAACTTCGAGATAATCATGCTAAGTGAAATAAGCTGGACTGAAAAAGTAGAAAATAATATGATATCACTTATATGTGGGATATAAACCTAAAAGCAACAAATGAACAGGACAAACAGAGACTCAGGGACATGGACAATGGATTAGTGATTACCAGAAGGTAGGGGATAGGGGAGGAGAGAAGAGGTAGAGAGGGTAAAAGAGATCAAATATAGGGGGTAGGGAGAGAGTGAAGTGGGTAAAGGGGATCA
>NW_006440481.1:0-526 GCF_000325575.1 Pteropus alecto | reverse complement strand
TAATAATGCCTTTATATTATGCCTTTATTTTCTTGTAGATATTTAACCGTGCTCGCTACCTTCATTTTCAGTCTCTGTCAGTTTCGATAGCGTTTGCTCAGATTCCCCTGGAGCTCCACAGTGATTGGTCTCGGAGGGTATGGGGCAAAGGGCCCTCTGGGTTGAGGGATGGGGGCGGCGGCTCAAGCTCAGTTTTGCAACCGTGGCCAGTAAAAATCAACTGTTGTTTTTCTGCTGCCCCGCTTCTCTGCTTTCTGCCCTGATAACTGGGCCCTGCCACCAGCCGCATGGAGCTCACAGCACTCTCAAGCAAGGCTGTTCAGGGAAGTCACTGCACATTCTCCCCTCCTCTTCCTCCTACTTGGAGCTCTGGCTGCTAGGAGAGGCATCTTCTTTATTTCTCCCAGTCCACTGCCTGACACCCAGGATTTTGACCTTTGGTAACTCTTATGTGCAGCTCCTATGCTCAGACATGTTGGTGTGCAGTTTGAGCGTTTTTTGTTGAGTTTTAGATGTTCAGCTTATT
>NW_006440480.1:0-570 GCF_000325575.1 Pteropus alecto | reverse complement strand
TTTTTTTTTTTGACTTGATTTTTTGTATGTGGTGCCAGGTGGTGATAAAAGTTTTCTTTGGCATGTAGATATTCAGTTATCTCAACATAATTTATTGAAAAGATTATTATTTCCCCATTGAATAATCTTGGCAACCTTGTTATAAATCTATTGAAAAAAAATCTATTGACCATAAATGTATGGTTCTATAATAAGACTTTCAATTCTATTCCATCGATCTATTAATTGTTATGACAGTATCAGACCATCTTGATTACTGTAGCTTTATAGTAATTTTGAAATTGGAAAGTGTGACTATTTCTTTTTGTCTCTCTTTTTCAGTATTGTTTTGGCTGTTCAGGGTTCCCAGAAATTCCATATATCTTTTAAGATTAGCTTGCCCACTGATACAAAAAGAGCAATTAGAATTTTTATAGGAATTGCATCGAAACTGTAGATCAGCCTGGGAAGGATCACCATCTTAAATAACAATGTTAAGTCTATTATCCGTAAACATGAAAGTCTTTTCATATTGTCTTTAATGTCTTTTTAAAAAGTTTCATCATTTTCTTTGTACAAGTATTATACTTC
>NW_006440479.1:0-447 GCF_000325575.1 Pteropus alecto | reverse complement strand
TCCTCTTTTAAGTCCAAGGTCCTTGAGTTTAGTTCCAGTGATTTTTCCTATGCATTTTATTGTTTCAGGTCTTGTATTCAGGTCCTTAATCTATTTTGAGTTAATTTTTGTGTGGTGATAGACAACAGTCTAGTTTCATTCTTTTGCAGGTGGTTTTCCAGTTTTCCCAGCACCATTTATTGAAGAGGCTTTCCTTTCTCCACTATATGTTGGCTTTTTGGTCAAAAATTATATGCCCATATAAATATGAGTGTACTTCTGGAATCTTGATTCTGTTCCACTGGTGTGTGTGTCTGTTTTTCTGCCAGTACCATGCCGTTTTGATTACCGTTGCTTTGTAGTATAATTTGAAGTCGGGCAGAGTGATGCCTCCAGCCTCATTCTTTTTCCTCAGAATGGCTTTGGCAGTTTCGGGTCTTTTGTGCTTCCATAGAAATCTGATGATTT
>NW_006440478.1:0-443 GCF_000325575.1 Pteropus alecto | reverse complement strand
TAATTACTTGAAATTGAAAGTGATTAAGACAGGGAGATATTGATACAGAATAGAAAATTAGAAAAATGGAATAAAAATATAAATTGTAGATATAATCTGACACATATACATTTACATAATTTACCAAACAACAACAGCAACTGAAAAAAAAAAACAAAAAACAAAAACAGGATATCACTGCAATACAGGACAAAAGATAGTCTTCTCAGTAAACTATATACCATAGGAAAATTCGAGGAGAATACTCAGCCCTGCTTCACACATACAATTAGTGATGGATCATGGAAGTACATGTGAAAGTTTTTGGTCACAAAGTGGAAGAAGACATTTGTAACAGATTTAATTTTCAAATAACTCATATTCAGAGTGTATAACAAACAACCCGTTCACACAAGTGAAAAAAGGCAGACATCCAACAGAAAAAAAAAAAAAAAATGTATCCA
>NW_006440477.1:0-1027 GCF_000325575.1 Pteropus alecto | reverse complement strand
TGAGAGGGAATGAGAGGCAGTAATGACTCTTAGACGGGCTTTCTCTCCTTCTTCTCCTTCCTCCCTCCCTCAGTGGGAGTGTGAGCCAGATGCCCTTGAGGACTCCCAAGGAGAACAGGCATTTAACGGAAGACATGTGTAGAGTGATTTGTTGTGGTGGTTCCCTTGTTAGTCATTTTGTTCTTGTTGTTTGCTCGTTTGTTTGTTCTTTCCCCTCCATTTAGGTCCCACTATGCTTTTAGAATCTTCTCAAGTAATAAATCACATATTTCTCATTTTACAATGCACAAGACATCTTAAAAAACACCTCTTTGGAAAACTCGATTAATGAAGTGAAGGTCAATATGGTGAAATTTTGTGACAAAAACAGTCTTATTTGTATTGTTCTGTTTTTGTTATGGGAGCTATAAAACTAAGAATAATTCTGTTTGTCATTTTGTTTTGTTGCCTACTCTTTGTTCTCACCATGATTTTATACATTTCTCCAGTAACGTATCACACATTTCTCTATTTAATCTGAAATAATGTCTGGTAACCTCTAGTCTACACCAAAATTCCTCCTATCTCATCAGGACTCCGCTCTCCAGGGAGAATCGGAGCTGACAGTAGGCTAGCTTTCTGTAGAGCTCTCCAGGCATTTTTATACATTGATGTAACTATATAAGTATATAGTTTGGCTTGGTGGTCATTTTGGAAAAAAAAAAAAGGAATTAAGCCATACAAATTATTTGCTTCTTGCTTTTTAAATAACTAAGTCTGAGATTCTCCTACAGTACACATAGCTATTTATTCTATTAATACGTAAAGAGTATAATGGATTGTCACAGTGTTTTTACAAAAATCCAAACATTTACAAATAAACACTTGCCGATGACTAACGTGCTCTGTAAATTTCTTTCAAACCATAAGCTACGTGGATACTAAAATTTTACTGTTCTTAGTTGAAGAGGCATAATGTGTCTTGGTGAAGTACGATTTAAGGAGAATTGTCCTCAGCCAGGTGCCAGAGAAGGTGGAGTGAAGGATG
>NW_006440476.1:0-558 GCF_000325575.1 Pteropus alecto | reverse complement strand
GGCCGGCGGCGTTATCAGGTTTGTCCCGGTCATGCACGGATGTTGATGTTTCGTCCAGTCACTGGAGATTGTACCTGCAGGAGTATGAGGGAGTGACTGGGCGAGTCCCAGTGGAGCTAGTGGGCGCCCTGGAGGAGGTTGACCAGCACCGGCCATTGGCCCTAACATGTGAAAGGCGACGAGAGTTGCCGTGGGAGAACAGGAGACGTCCCGCCCGCGGACGCCCGCACACTGCAGAGGTGAAGGCCAGCCTGGCTCCCGAAATCCTGTATGTGTTTCTCAAATTTTCCCTCCTGGCTTCTGCTGTGGAGAACGGGAAAACGGACACGGAGCACATGGTTGGAGGCCACGAGACGGCCAGGTCCCTGTGAGTCTGGGTGCCCAGGCTTCTCCGCGTGGGCGCAAACAGCGGAGTTGGGGCATGGTAGGGACGAGGGTGTGGATGGATGCGCCGTGGTCCAAGGAACCCTCTGTGACCTCTGGTACTGCATCGTCACCAGCTGCAGTAAACGAAATCCTCCATGGAAGCCAATATTTGCTTTTCGGTGTTTGTGGCCA
>NW_006440475.1:0-458 GCF_000325575.1 Pteropus alecto | reverse complement strand
GTTCTAGGGCAAAAACACTCAGAGCTGACATGGATTCAATTCAAATCATGGAAACAAATTCAAATAACCTGCCTCATGTACATAGCTATGTTGTTCAGCAAAAAAAAATCGTCAACAAGGTAAAGAGACAGCCATCCAAATGGGAAAATATATTTGCAAGTTACACTTCTGATAGGGCCTAATATCCAAAATATATGAAGAACCCAAACAACTCAATAGCAACAACAACAACAACAACAAAAACCAAATGATCCAATCAAAAAATGGGCAGAGGACCTGAACAGGCTCTTCTCCCAAGAAGACATATAAATGGCCAACAAATGTATGAAAAGATGCTCAACAACAGTAGCTATTAGGGAAATGCAAATCAAAACCATAATGAGATACCATCTCACACCTGTTAGAAAAGCTATTTTCAACAGAACAAGTAATAACAAGTGTTAGAGAGGATGCAGAGA
>NW_006440474.1:0-1448 GCF_000325575.1 Pteropus alecto | reverse complement strand
GTTAAGGTAGAGGGTTTGATTTAGAGTTAGGTTTCGGTTTAGAATTGGGCTTAGGGTTAGTGTTAGTGTTAGTGTTAGGGATAGGGATAGGGGTAGGGTTAGTTTCAGGGTAAGTGATTACAGTTAGAATTATTGTTAGGGTTAGTGTTATGTTTAGGTTTGGGTTAGGTTTGCGTTTAGTGTTAGGGTTAGATTTAGGATAAGGTTAGGTTTAGCTTAGGGTTAGGTGTATGGTTAGTGTTAAGGTTAGGGTTTGGTTTAGGTTAGAGTAAAAATTAGTGTTAGGGTTATTGTTAGAATTAGGGTTCGCTTTAGGTTTATGTTTAGGCTTAGTGTAAGAGGTTAGAGTTAATGTTAGGGTTACCTTTATAGGTAGTTTTAGAATTAGCTTTTGTTTTAGCATTAGAATCAGGATTATAGTTAAGGTTAGGGTTACAATAAGGGGTTAGGGTTAGAGTTAGGATTTAGGGTTTTTGGTTATGGTTAGGTTAGTGTTTGGGTTACTGTTAGGCTTCATTTAGTTTTATTCTTAGAGTTAAGTTATGTTTAGTGCTAGCTTTAGAGTTAAATTTAGTGTTAGGGTTAGGTTTAGGATAATAGGTTACATTTAGGTTTATTGGTAGTGTAAAATTTAGGTGAGGGTTAATGTTAGGATTAGGGCAAAATTAGGGATAGGATTAACTTTAGTTGTAGGTTTAGGTCCCATTTTAGGTTTAAGGTTAGTGTTAGGGTTAGGGTTCAGATTTGGATTAGGGTTAGGGATTGTGTCAGGTTTATAGTTAGCTTTAGATTTAGGGTTCGGTTTGGGGTTAGGATTAAGGTAAAGGGTTAAGTTTAGGATTATTGTTACATTTACCTTTAGGATTAATATTAGGGTTAGAGTTAGGGTTAGTTTATGGTAAGTGTTTACATTAGTGTTCAGGTTAGGTTTAGTTTAGGGGTCGGTTTATGTTTACATTAGTGTTCGGGTTAGGTTTAGTGTTTACATTAGTGTTCGGGTTAGGTTTAGTTTATGGGTCGGTTTATGTTTAGTGTTTGGGTTAGGGTTAGTGTTAGGGCTAGTGTTTACATTAGTGTTCGGGTTAGGTTTAGTTTATGGGTCGTTACATTTATAGTGTTTGGGTTAGGGTTAGTGTTAGGGCTAGTGTCAGCATTTAGTTTAGCTTTCGTTTTAGGGTAAGGGATTAGTTTTAGGGTTATTGTTAGTGTAAAATTTAGGGTTAGGTTTAGATTTAGGGTTAGAATTAGCTTTAGTTTTTGGATTATGGTCAGGGTTAGGGTTATTGTTAGTGTTAAGTTTAGAATTATGGTTACCATTAGCTCTAGTTTTTAAGTTTAGCATCAGAATTAGGGTAAGGAGTTAGCTTTATAATTATTATTAGTGTAAAATTTAAGGTTAGGGTTAGAATTACGGTTAAGGTAAGTTTAGTCTTAGGGTTAGAATCAGG
>NW_006440473.1:0-491 GCF_000325575.1 Pteropus alecto | reverse complement strand
TAATTTTATTATTTTTTAATTTTTTATTATTTTTTTATCTATCGACAATTACTTTTTTATGGGCAGATATTTTTCTTTATTGTTTATTGGGGTGAGACTCTAATTCTAAAACGTGGATCTCCTAACGCCCTTAATTAGAGCATTATGCTGTCATTACCCAGGTTGGGATTTTTACGACTCGGGCCTAACTATATTATCAAATAATTGGCACACAGTTGGAACGTTATATTTCACGTATTTAGAAGAGGCATGCGAAGTTCGAGGCTCGAGAATGTGGATCCCATCGTGTTCTCCCCCTCCGTTGGGAAAGGAAGTGTCCTGTGTCAACCGACGTGTCCTGTGTCAACTGAAGAAGTGTCCTGTGTCAACCGAAGTGTCCCGTGTCAACCGACGTGTCCTGTGTCAACCAAAGAAGTGTCCTGTGTCAACCGAAGTGTCCTCTGTCAACCGACATGGCCTGTGTCAACTGAAGTGTCCTGTGTCAACCGACG
>NW_006440472.1:0-2172 GCF_000325575.1 Pteropus alecto | reverse complement strand
ATGTGTGCTGGCATGCTTGGTAACCGTCACTCTGAGTGTGTCTATGAGGCCAGGCGGTGACGTGGGCGCATATGACAGGAGCCGAGGGCCTGGGTGCAGCCCCTGGCTCCAGGGGCAGGGACCCAGATGAAGGTCAGCGCCTGACACGATATCAGGTTTTGTCAACTGGTGCAAGAAGAGGACACGCGTCACAAGGGACAGGAGCCAGCTCGGGGTTGCTTCCTGACGCAAGCGTGTGGATAAGAGTAACTTCACTGCAGAGCGGGCCCGGGAGCAGTGACGAGCCCCTCTTGGAGCTGAGGCATCATACTACTGGTCAGCAGAGACCAGGTGCGAAGCGAGAGAGGTAGCAGGTGAAATGCGTGTGGAAACGCCCCGGGTTCAGTGCAGTAAAGAGATGTTAGAATTCCAGTTTCCAGCGTAACATTCTGCGTATTCATTAGATGGCGGTTCTCAGGCTTTAGCCGCTGTCCCAGTCTCCTAGGGCAGTGGTCCCCAACCTTTGTGGCTCCAGGGACCGGTGCTCCTGTGAGCATCTAATGCCGGATGATCCGAGGCGGAGCTGAGGCAGTGATGCCGGCGCTGGGCAGCGGCTGCAGATCCAGACGAAGCTTCGCTCGCTGGCCCCCCGCTCACCTGCTGCTGTGCGGCCCGGTTTCTAACAGGGTACAGACTAGTACCGGTCCACGGCCCGGAGGTTGGGAATCTCTGCCCTCGTGGGCTCCTTAAATGCAGATTTCAGAGTTTCTGATTCACAGGTCCGGAGAGGCCCAGAGTTTGCACGTCTAACAAGCTCCTGAGTGATGCCGATACAGCTGGTCTGGGAGACACCTTGAGAACTGCTGGATTATAGATTATATTCCAACGCTGTTAGTCTCCCCCTCAAATTTGAGTAATGCTTAGACCACTTTAAATGGGAGGAAAAATCCGTGGATTCTCTCACTCATAAAACACAAAGTTAGTCTTATCCTAGAGACTCTCAGCTGTAAATTTGTCAAAGTAGAATAATTTCTTACATTTATATTGTTATAAATGTTAGAAATGTTATATTACATTTATATTGAAGTGAAAATATAAGATTGAAACATATTTCTTGAAAAGAGGCAGCCCATGGAATATGACCAGTCTAAGAATCTATTCTAAAGCAGAAATATTTCTAATTCTTCACCTACCTTATGGGTATGGAGAAAGGCACTGTGGGTAGAGGGTAGGAGGGGCTGGATTTGACTCTCAGTCCCCTCCTTGCTGAGTGGCCGTGGGCCGAGGTGACCCCTGGCCCCTGTTCCTAGGTGTGAGGCGCTGCACCGTGCGCGGCGTGGGTGGCGAGAGGCTCTGGACCTCGTCGCGTGCTGCGGGGCAGCGCAGCATCTTCTGTGGGCCACCGGGCCGGCTGTGTCCTTGGTCGAGGAAGGAGGGCGGTGGAGGGGACTGGCACAGGGTGGAGCTGTTGGGGCTCTGGGGTGAGCATCAGGCCAACTCTTAAATTTAGTTTAGTTTAAAAAAGAGAAATGGTTCCGGCGCAAAGGGGGTCTAGAGAACCCCGAAAGGCAGGCAGCGGGATATGGCGCCGGCCGGTGCTCGTGGGCTGACTCAGCGTTCGTGTTCTTCATCAGGTGTCGTTTTGCCGAAGGGCAGGATGTTTCCTTGGTAACTGGGAGGGGAGGGGCTGGCAGGACAGAGGCAGCAAATCACATGACCGACGAGGTCTTCCCATCACTCGGGAGGAGGGGCCGCGAGACCTGCCCTTTTGACCAAATGGAGCCGTAGGCGCGTCCTTCACTCTTTAAACTGTTCTTCAGACCTGCATCTCGGCCACACGGAGCAGAAGAACGATTCGCTGCCTACTCCGTTTTCTTCCCCTGGGGGGGACCCTGCACGTGGGAGCCGGTGCTGCCCTCGCCCCCTTTGCTTCCCGACCCGCGTGCATACATCAACCATCATCCGATACACTCTGACAAGCGCTGGGGCTATGGCTGGGTGGCGCGCATAGCTCGGGTGGGGTTCTCGCTGCTGCCCTCTCCGTGGGGTGTCCCAGCCTGGCCCCAGCGAGAGGCAGGTTCCTACCCTCCATCCTCTCCTTAACAGCCGTGGGGAAACTCTGGCCAAAGATGAACCGGCGTGTCCGGTGTTATAAAGCCCAGCAGCCCAGCCAGGACTTCTGACCCCAACTGC
>NW_006440471.1:0-621 GCF_000325575.1 Pteropus alecto | reverse complement strand
TAAAGTTATCAAAAATCAATGACAAAGATAGAAATTTCAAGGCACCCAAGGCAGAAAATGGTAACTTATAAAGGAAAACCCATGAGATTATCGTCAGACTTCTCAGCACAAACCTTACAAGCCAGAAAGGAGTGGAATCACATATTCAAAATATTAAGTGAAAGGAACTACCAGCCTAGAATAATGTATCCAGCTAAGCTCTCCTTTAAATATGAAGGAGAAATTAAGACCTTTTCAGACATACAAAAATTGAGGAAATTCTCCACTACCAGGCCTGCACTACAAGAAATACTGAAAGAGGTCAGCTCACCTAAAACAAAATAACAACAACAAAAAATACATAATTTAGAGTAAAGTGACTATCATGGAAATAGAAACAGAAGAGTGTAATCCTTACTAAGATCAAGGCATTATAAGCTTAAATAATAAGAAGAGAATTGTTATAATAAGATAGTAATGAACGTTCAGCATACATAGGAACGAATTGAGATAACAATGACTGAAAAGCGGAGGATTCAAAGATCCAAATTCATACAGGGGAATGGAGATAATACACACACAGAAGAAAATGGATGGCTGTGTGTAAGTATGTATATATATATAACTATCCTTTACATATTC
>NW_006440470.1:0-303 GCF_000325575.1 Pteropus alecto | reverse complement strand
GTCACATCTGGATCGGAGGTCGTCACATCTGGATCAGAGGTTGCCACATTTGGATCGTAGGTCTTCACACCTGGATCGTAGGTCGCTGCTTCTGGACCGGAGGTCGCCGCGTCTGGACCAGAGGTCGCCGTGTCTAAATCGGAGGTTGATGCATCTGGATCAGAGGTCGTCATGTCTGGACCGGAGGTCGCCGTGTCTGGACCGGAGGTCGATGTATCTGGATAGTAGGTCGCCGCGTCTGGACCAGAGGTCGACGTGCGTTTGCTTGTGGAGGAACTGCCCGGCGTGGTCCCGCCGGGGTGG
>NW_006440469.1:0-419 GCF_000325575.1 Pteropus alecto | reverse complement strand
TTTTGGTGTGTGGTGATAGACAACAGTCTAGTTTATCATTTTTCAAGTAGCTTTTCAGTATTCCCAGCACCATTTACTGAAGAGGCTTTCCTTTCTCCATTGAATGTTTTTAGCTTTAATGTCAAAAATTATTTGCCCATATAAATATGGGTTTACTTTTGGATTCTCAATTCTGTTCCACTGGTCCGTGTGTCTGTTTTGTAGCCAGCACCATGCCGTTTTGATTACTGTTGTTTTGTAGTGTAATTTGAAGCCAGGTAGAGTGATATCTCCAGCCTCATTCTTTTTTCTCAGGATGGCTTTGGCAATTTGGGATCTTTTGTGCTTCCATACAAATCTGATGATTTTTTATTCTATTTCTTTAAAAGAGGCTGATGGGCTTTAGATAGGGATTGCATTAAATCTGTATAATGCTTTAG
>NW_006440468.1:0-300 GCF_000325575.1 Pteropus alecto | reverse complement strand
AGAGACCATTTTGAGGGTTACCAGATGGGAGGGGGGTTTGGTGGGGTGAATGAAAAAGGGGAAGAGATTAAGAAGTACAAATTGGTAGTTTCAGAATAATCATGGGGATGTAAAGTATAACATAAGGAATATAGTCAATAATATTGTAATAACTGTATACGGTGTCAGATGGATACTAGATTTATCAGAGTGATCACTTTGTAAGTTACAGAAATGTCTAATTGCTATGTTGTACACCTGAAAATAATATAATATATTATATTACAATAATATAATATAATAAATATAATAATATAATGT
>NW_006440467.1:0-623 GCF_000325575.1 Pteropus alecto | reverse complement strand
CACAGAAAGGCTGCCAAAATGGGAAGACAAAGAAGGAGAAATCATATGAGAACAGACTGGAGATCCAGGAATAATGGAGTCAAGCGATCTAACAGATGCAGAGTTCAAAACAGTGGTTATAAAGATATTCAACGGTCTACAGCCATGCCACCCTGAATGTGCCCGATCTCGTCCGATCTCAGAAGCTAAGCAAGGTCGGGCAACATTTCCTTTGAGATGCACTTACCAGGTGTTATAGGCAATAAAAAAAAAAAAGAAAAAAAAAAGATGCTCAATGAACTTAGAGGAAGTGTAGATGAATTCACTGAGAACTTTAACAAAGAGATACAAAAAAATCATAAAAATGGAAATGAAAATTATAAAAGGGAACCAGTCAGAAATGAAGAACATATTATCTGAGATAAAGAATATAGTTAAAATGGAATAAACAGAGTGAATAAAGACGATTGAACCACCGGTACAGAGGATAGGGAAGCCAAGGACACTCAGTCAGAATGGCAAGAAAAAAGAAGGCAAGACTATAATAGTAATTTAAGGAGCCTATGAGACACTATTAAATGTAAAAATATCCATGTTATAGGGATACTGGAAGGAAAACAAAATGTTGAAGAGCTATTTGAAGA
>NW_006440466.1:0-527 GCF_000325575.1 Pteropus alecto | reverse complement strand
ACAAACGGCCTCTCTGCCACTGACAGTGTTTCACATTGTGGGTAACTCGCTCAGGCGCTCTCCCCTTCAAGGCCCGTCCTGGTCCAACCCTTAGAAGTTTTGAGCCCCGAGTCAGGCTGAGCTGCAGGGCTCACTAATACCCGCGCTCACCCCACTTTCTTCAGGATGTTGGAGTCTCTCCGCCGGTGCTGCCCTTTTGGGCAGTCTGCCCCCTGCCACCATGCATGCCCAGAGACCAGGTTGTCTGGTCATTAAAGCTGCTAATGGGATTCAGGCTGGAGACAGGCTCCACCTCTAATCCAACCTAATGGAGGGGTGAGAATCTCAGGCAGATTGGAGGGACCTGGCAGGCAACGGAGCGACCCCGCCTCCTCCCAGCTGGGCTCTGCTGAGCTGGGCAGAGCTTCCGGCCGGGTGCCTTTGATCTTCCAGACAGACACACTGGTGGTTGGGTGCCCATCAGTGCTCCAGGTGGCAGTCAGTATGCGAGTCCCAGGAGGAGGTGCGTCTCATGGGTGCGCTGGTAG
>NW_006440465.1:0-1121 GCF_000325575.1 Pteropus alecto | reverse complement strand
TATTTAGGGTTAGGGTTATGTTTAGCTTAAGGTTAGGGTTAGAGTTAGGTTTAGTGTCATGGTTAGCGTTAACTTAAGGTTTAGAGTTAGTATAACTGTTAGGTTTAGTGTTAGGGTTATGGTAAGAGATTAGATATATCATTTGTACTAGGGTTAATTTTAGTGTTAGAGTTAAGTTAGGGTAGATTTTTCGTAATGGTTAGGGTTAGGGTTAGGTTTAAGTAAGGGTTAATTTTAGGGTTAGGGTTAGTGTTAGGGTTAGAGTTAGAGTTAGGTTTATTGTTATTGTAAAATTAGGATTAGGGTGAGATTTAGGTAGGGTTAGGGTTAAAGTTAGGATTATTATTAGAGTTATGGGCAGAAATAGCGTTAGGAGAAGCTTCAGTTTTAGTTTAGGGTTAGGTTTAGTTTAGGGTTAGGTTCATGGTTAGGGTTAGTTTGAGCATTATGGTTAGAATTATGGTTTGGATTAACATTTGTTTTAGGGTTAGGTCAGGATTAGGGTTAATGTTAAAATTAGGTTAGGTTTAGAGTTAGTTTTAGAGTTAAATTTAGGGTTAGGGTTACGTTTATGTTATGAGTTAGGATTAGGGTAATTGTTAGGTTAAAATTTAGAGTTAGGGTTATTGTTAAGGTTAGAGTTAGAATTAGGGTTAGGATTAACTTTAATTTTAAGGGTAGGAATAAGTTTAGGGTTAGGGTTTAGGTTTAGGGCTAGGTTTACTATTAGTGTTAAGGTAAACATTAGCTTTAGAGTTAAGTTTAGGATATGAAGCTAGAGTGAGGGTCATTTTTAGTGTAAAATTTAGGGTTAGGGCTAGAATTAGAGTTAGGATTTTCTTTAGATTTAGGATTAGGCTTTTCGTTAGGGTTACACTTATGTTAACGTTTATGGTTTGGTTTATATTTAGGATTAGGTTTAGGGATAGTGTTAACTTTAAAGTTAATTTAGGCTTAGGAGTGATTTAGGGTCAGGGGTTAAGATTAGGGTTATCGTTAGTGTAAAATTTAAGGGTTAGTTTAGGGTTAAGCTTAGGTTTACGGTTTGGGTTTATGGTTCGTGTTAGGCTTAGGGTTACCTTTAAAGTTTGATTTAGGTTTAGCATTATGGTTTGGGTTAG
>NW_006440464.1:0-711 GCF_000325575.1 Pteropus alecto | reverse complement strand
TAGTGGACAGCCTTGTCTTGTTCCTGATCATAGAGAGAAGGTTTTTAGTTTATCACTATTAAGTATAATATTGGCTGAGGGTTTGTCATATATAGCCTTCATTATGTTAAGGTACTTTCCTTCTATACCAATTTTGTTAAGTGTTTTGATCATAAATGGGTGCTGTATCTTGATGAAGGCTTTTTCTGCATCTATTGATATGATCATATGATTCTTATTTTTTTAATTCGTTTATGTGGTGTATCACATTAATCGATTTGCATATGTTGAACCATCCCCATGCCTCTGGGATGAAGCTCACTTGATCGTGGGGTATAATTTTTTTAATATGTTATATATTCAGTTTGATAGTATCTTATTTAGGATTTTTGAATCTGTATTAATGAGAGCTATTGGTCTATAGTTTTCTTTTGTGTGTGTGTTACCTTTACCGAGTTTTGGTCTCAGGATAATATTGGCCTCATAAAATGAATTGGAAAGTATTGTCTTCTCTTCAATTCTTTGGGAAAGTCTGAGGAGAATATGTATTAAATCTTTTTGGAATATTTGGTAGAATTCACTGGTGAAGCCATCTGGTCCTGGACTTTTACTTTTTGGTAGGCTTTTGATGATTGTTTCAATATCCATACTGCTGATTGGTCTATATAGATTTTCCAGTTTTTCTTGATTCAATCAGGGAAGGTTATATTTTTCTAAGTACTGGTCTATTTC
>NW_006440463.1:0-479 GCF_000325575.1 Pteropus alecto | reverse complement strand
TTTTAGTTTGGTGTAGTCCCATTTGTTTATTTTTTTGTTTTCTTTGCCCAAGGAGATATGTCCGAAAAGAAATTACTACCAGCAATATCAGAGAGATTACTGCCTATGTTCTCTTCTAGGAGTCTTATATTTAAGTCTTTAATCCATTTTGAGTCTATTCTTATATATGGTGGAAGGTAGTCCAGTTTCATTTTTCTGCATATCTGTCCAATTCTCTCAACACCTTTTATTGAAGAGAGACTGTCTTTACCCTATTGTGTTTTCTTACCTCCTCTGTCATGTAATAAATGAGCATATAGATGTGGATTGACTTCTGTGATCCTTATTCTGTTCCATTGATCAATGCATCTGTTTTTATGCCAGTACTGTGCTGTTTTGATTACTGAGCCTTGTAGTATAGTTTGATATCAGGTAATGTGATAACTACAACTTTGTTCTTCTTTTTCAAGATTGCCATGACTATTCGGGGTCTTTTATGG
>NW_006440462.1:0-505 GCF_000325575.1 Pteropus alecto | reverse complement strand
ACATCAATTCCTCCAAGAAAACTTTCTTGACCCTCCCCCCTGGCCCCGCCTCAGGTAATAATGACTTCTTTATATGACTTTTTTATATGACTTCTTTATTACATGTGTTTTTCTTTTACTTCACTTACCTAAGTTAGAAATTATATATAGGTGTGATTATTTTGATTACCTTCAGTCCCTCTTTGTGAGAGTGTGGACCTTATCTATTGAGCATGTTCGTACATTTCTGGACCTGAAAATTTTGGAAGTCACTGGATAGCTATTTATTAATGCACTGTGTTATGACTCCATTTTAAATATTCTGAAAATTGAAATTAAAATGTGTTAAATCATCTGCTCAAATTCATCTAACCATCAAATAAATGCTGGGATATTATGTTGGTAGCAATGTGGGGGGAAAAGGATCTAAAAAGAGGAGAACTAAGAACCGAAAATGGGAATGCAATCAGATTATAGATAGCAGAATTGGCAGGATTGAGACCCCACCTTCTTTCTTCTTACTGCA
>NW_006440461.1:16125-20313 GCF_000325575.1 Pteropus alecto | reverse complement strand
GGTGACCTGGCCTGAGGTGGCCTGGACAGCCATCTCTGCCTCCTGCAGTGACCTAAATCCCCCGAGTGACCAGGGACCATGAACACGATTCCTATCACGGCCGTGCATCTCCACTGAGCCACTGCTGAATCTCCGCCGACACGTCTTCCGTGCGGCCTCTCACCCACTTTATTATTACAGACTGAGTGTAATTACAGCTGGGGCCGCTTCCCCAGAAGCATGACCCCAGGTCGATCCTGCTGTGGACCCTCGGCCATCCTGGCCAAGCCCACATCTGCTTCTCATAAGGCTCAGGAGAGGGTCAAACAGCTGTGGATGTGCCGGGCCCATTCGTGTAAGTTTCTTCAATTAACCTGATGGGTGAGGACACCACCTGACGTTATTATGGTGTTTGCATTTGGAGGTGGTGCAAATGAGGATAACCACCCCTCCTAAATCTGAGGTTTTGCAAGTTTGGACCAGCTGACTTTCTGTGGAAGGGAGACCCCTTTCCTGTGTTGGGGACAGTCTGTCTGGTTTGAATTATCACTGACCATATGGTGATAAGATGATCTTGACTATCACAGAATCCTGCATCCTTAGGTATGCTGGGGGATATTGGTCGAAGAGCAGATTGGATCTCTGAGGTGCTGGTAACCATTATGATCAATCATCTTATGGTTCTAATTTTATAAAGGAAGAGACAAAGCCCGCCCCCTGCAGGCCGCTGTCCTCATGACAGGAGCAGCCTGTCACCATGCAGTGTACTGCTCTGGGGACCACTGGGGAGTGTGGGACTCATGTGCCATCACAGAAATGTTTGCACATTTGACACAAACACCACACGGGGATGGTCACCATGCTGGGCCACCTGGCAGTCAGTCTCCCCACCAAGAAGGGAATTTTTCTCCAACACAGACATTTGTCTTGGGCTTAGGGACACAGGTGGAGTTAACACAGGGTGACTCTAATGGAAGACGGACCGAACCTTGTCCCTCAGCCAAGGGTGTCGGGAGAAATGGGATGGATCTTTGGGGTCTCTATGTCCCTGGACACAAAGACAAAGGTCCAGAAAAGAGGACCAGATTTTCACTCACGGCTGTGACCAGTATTCAACATGATGTCTGCAATTTAACTTCTGGATGGTAGAATATATTATGTGCTAAGAATCATAACATAGAGGATATGTAACAAATTACAATTAGTAGATTATGATGACAAATTAGAGAATCATCTTATACAGGAAACCAGATGCTGCCAAAATAATAAGAAACGAACTGGCCTAGAGTGAGGAGAGAAAGAGTTAGAATATTGTGCTCATCTCTGTGGGCGCTTCGATCCTGAATAAATAAAAATGTAGCGTAAGAGAGTCACTGTCCCATCAGTAAAAGTTACAAGTGTGGTGGAGTTGATTTACTAGGGACGAAACATAAGTAACTCGTTTGGAGCTGAAAGATTTTTTTTAATTGTCAGACATCTGAGTTTTAACCTACTGCCTGGGGTTCAGTAAATCACCTCCCTACGTCCTACGAAGGAGCTCCTGTCCTTCCACCCCTCCCTATGTCCTCTGCTGTCACGTTCCTTCAGCTGCCTGTGAGTCTCTCTGTCCTAAATTCTGTCCTAGAACCTGCTGCAGTGCTAGGTGTCTACCCTGCGACACTAATGACAGGCACAGCCGGGATGTAAATCTCTCGGCACAGAGGGCGAAGCATCGGGGTTCACCTGCAGTGGTCCCCGTTGGAACCCAGCACCGCTAAGTCCCCACGCCCCTCAGCAGCCTCGTGATGTGCAGTGTCACCCCCTCTGTGTCCTGGAAGGGCCCACATTCCTCACCTTCTGTGTCCTCTGTGATTGCCCGTTCCCCTCAGTGACTCCTCTGCACACTCATCACCTCGAGCAAGTCCACTCCTCTGAGCCCCCATGGGGACAGATCTACTCTGCTCTCTGCTCCCTGTCTGGTGTCTGTGGCTCCACAGCAGCTCTCACACTCTCCTGGGTCAGCATGTACGTGTGCCCCTGCTGGAACACCGCCTGCAGAAGAAAACGGGACCCGTGACAGTCACACCAGAATCACACGTGCATTCTCTCCTGGAAGGGTGACTCTCACATGTTGGAAGCGGGAGTCAGGAAATTGGTGACGTTGAGACATTGGTGCAGCGGGAAAGAGGAGAGGTTTGCCTGGAGACCAGCAAGGGACATGGGGAGACCAACTCTGGCACTTACTGCAGGACATGTGCTCCTGGCTGGGCAGCTAGCTCTGTACTGACAGGAGGCCCCAGAGCTAGACACTTTGCTTCCTGCAGGGACTGAGTTATGTCCTTTCTGGGCCTGGCCAAGTTCCCTGCACGTGGTCCCGCCAGCTGCTTCCTCCCAGCCCCACGCACAGTGGAAACTGGTGCATGGGGCCGCCGCTGCATGCAGGAGCCCCAGACACTGCCTATCACACTACACAAGAGGGCAAGGCCTTGGGGGAGACACATTTGCATGAGCAGCCCCTCCTCTGAGAGGCCAGCTGGGAGGGGATAAGAGAGGCCTGGGCAGTCCAGCCACAGCTCTGTGGCCTCAGAAGGAGCTGCGTGCACCATGGCCTGGACCCCCGTCCTCCTCGTGCTCCTCTCTCACTGCACAGGTAGCAACAGGCCCCAGAGACCCAGGGCCACTGCACTCTGACCTGTCTGTTCATCTGATGTGTCTGTGTTTGCAGGTTCCCTCTCCCAGCCTGTGCTGACTCAGCCGCCCTCCTTCTCTGCATCTCCGGGAGCATCAGCCAGACTCACCTGCCCCCTGAGCAGTGGCTTCACTGTTGGTGGCCACTGGATAAACTGGTTCCAGCAGAAGCCAGGGAGCCCTCCCCGGTATCTCCTGAGTTTCTACTCAGACTCCAATAAGCACCAGGGCTCCGGGGTCCCCAGCCGCTTCCCTGGATCCAAAGACGCCTCGGCCAACGCAGGGATTCTGCTCATCTCCGGGCTCCCGTCTGAGGACGCAGTCCCAGAAGGAAGTGAGACAAAAACCTCTGTGCTCTCCAGGCCTGTTGCAATCACCCCTGCTGGTGTCTGTGACCAAGTCCAGCTCCGTGGTGACTTGTGTTGTCAGATCTCATGCAGCACCTGCTTTCCTTGGACCAGTAGTCCTGACAATGTCACATCCTTCTCTTCAGTTCAACTTTTAGATCGATTTGTTGTCCATGAATTCTCACAGTGTTCATGTTTTCACAGGCAAAAAATCCTTACTCAGAGATAAATATCTCCTGGTAGACACAGCTGAGGATGTCAAATCCGGTTGATTCTGGTCTTGCCCTGTTCAGAGTCCAGGAGTGACTAAGCTTTGCTTCTGGTGTGAGTGCTTCAAATTAATTCCATAATACAACCATCAAGTGGAAATGAAGTTTATTCTAGATACTATGAGTGAATTATACAAATTAAAAAAATAATACCATTTAAAACGTCAATATGAAATATGAGAGATAAATCCGAGAAAATATAAAAACCTTGAATACTAAAAATTACAAACTATTGTGAGACAATGAAATAAAATTGATTAGATCTTAGTAGTTTGTGGGTTGACATACACAATATAGTTATGATTAATTTTTTCCAAACTGAATGAGAAACTGCCTGCAAAGTCATCAGGTTGAAATGTCCACGCAATGAAGGATAAAGTAGGAAAGTTCAGGAAAGAAATGGAAATAGTACAAAAAAAAAAACATAATTAAACAATCCTTCTCCAGTTTCATGAGACCTGTCCTGGAGGAGGCACAGACCAGGTGGTGGGACACTGCCCTGAGGGGTGATGGGAAGTGTGGGTGCAGCCACGCTGGGGGGAAGCTGTGCTGTCACCTATAATGTGTACCTGTGGTGACATGGTTGTGATTATCACCGCAAACCAATGAATGACCGTGTGACCTGAGAATCAGGACCACAAAGGCTCTGCTTTTCCAGGGGTTTAGAAATGGAACCTGTGTCCATAGTTCCTGGGAAGACAATCTGAAGGCCCTTCTCAGATAATGAGTGTCCTCCGATAGCTGCCTCACTCAGAAAGCTCGTGGGGATGTCCCTGCCACTCATGGGGTGTCTCTTACCTGATCTCGTGGGCGTGGATATCGTGGGAAGCCAGGCCTGTTGGGGAATCTCGGATGCCCTGACCTCCACTTCCTGAGACTCGGCCCTGTCAGGGTCTGTGTGGACCCAGGACACAGACTCCCCCTCC
>NW_006440461.1:0-461 GCF_000325575.1 Pteropus alecto | reverse complement strand
TAGATGCAACCTTTCCAGAAAGATACGTACAATAAAATAATATCTAACATTTATTACGAGACAACAATCTTTCAGAACATTCGATTATTATTTTAGCTTAAGGAAGGGTATAATTTTATAGCTGTATTCACGGTAAATCTACAATAATATAGGATGAAACCTTATCTCCTCTTATTCCTTGTTCTTGGAGCATCCGTCCGGCCCAGCTACTCTAGATCCCTCCTTTCCTTCGTTCAGATCTTTTTATAGTGTCGCTAAACTCGTGGCTTTTCTGGTAGTTGAAATCAATACAAAAGCTGATCTCTTCCTCGGCCAGTTTTGCTCTGTACATTCTCAAATGTATTTACTCTCTTTTCCGTATATTTGCTGGTTTCGTGATGGGGTCACTCTCTAAAACTCTTTTCCTTTTTTAAGTTCATTTGTTGAAATTTCGTGGTCATCTTAAAGTTTCCGTGTAAATT
>NW_006440460.1:0-313 GCF_000325575.1 Pteropus alecto | reverse complement strand
TTCTTCTGTAAGTGAATATGTTAAACCTATCTTTCACAACATACACATTAACAAATCTCAAATGACCAAAATATTATCTCTGTCTATTATGTATCTGTCAAGATAGATAATAGACAGATAGGTAATAGATAGATGGTAGATGATAGATAGAGAGATAGATGATAGGTAGATAGATAGATAGATAGATAGATAGATAGATAGATAGATAGATAGTTGATAGATGACAGATGATATACACACACACGTCGTGTATTTTCTGTAAGAAAATATGAACGCATTTGTGTATTTTTCTATAAGAAAGAAAGAAAACCAA
>NW_006440459.1:0-1459 GCF_000325575.1 Pteropus alecto | reverse complement strand
CAGGGCCCATCAGCCAGGGATGCTCACCTGAGCCTTGGCGTCCGGGTTGCTATTCCGGGTCGGCCACATGAGACACCTGGGGCCTGCACGATTGCTCCATGGGACCTGCACTGCAGCACCCATAGCAGAAACAGGCCATCGCCATAAGTCGTGCTCTCCGCATAAACTCTGTTCAGACTGGCAAACGTGGCCCCAGGCCTCAGGCACACAGCGACACTCTCAGCTTGGGGCTCAGGTCCCAGGAGCTGGCCAGGGGCTGGTGCTGAATGGACAGGCCCTTCTTGGGAGTTTGCAGCGTTCGAGCAACTCAGGCCTGCGTTAATGCTTTATCGCCCCAGTGCGTCATTATGTTGCCTGTTATCTGTTTTACATGCTGAGAATTAAACTAAGAGCCTTGAAAGGGATCAAAAATATGGTGGCAACACCCATGTCACACTGCAAATTCAACAGCAGTTTTCCTCATTAAAGAGGCTAACGTAGTAAAAGGCTTCCAGGTGATTCATTGCACGCTGGTGGCAGACCCCTCTGTACCAGTCCTGGGTGGGCAAGCCAGGAGCTCGGAACAAAGGCAGCCTGCTGCTTGCTGTGCACTACCCACAAGCTGATGCTGGACTGTGCATTTTTAAATGAATTTAAAAGAAAAAAACCAGAAGAATAATGTGTTTGATGCATGAAAATGATGTAAAGTTTAAATGACAACATCATAAAGTTAGCTGCTGTTTCTGCTGCATCCCAGAGCTGAAGATTTGCAATAGACCGAATGGCCTGTAGAAACTAAAATGAACACCGTCCGGCCCTTTAAGACAAAGCTGGGAGGCCCCTGGGCTTCCCCTTCTTAGGGCTTCTCTATGGCAGCTCTGGCCGTCTTCGTGTTCCTGACATGGAGTGACAGAGTGTCATTCCTGGGTGTCACATCAGAGTAATCATGGTGGTCTTTACTTTGTGCTTTGAACATTTCAGTTGACAGTGAATATTAAAATATTTACGTCCTTTATCTTCATGTATATTTAAATATTTCTTAATTTAAAACTGTATTTAAACAAATAGTTTTTATAACGAATGATGTTTTTAAACACAGTTCTTAAGAAGCCAGAATCTACCGAAGATGAAGAAAAAATCGGAAATGAAGAAAGTGATTTAGAAGAAGCTTGTATTTTGCCTCACAGTCCTATAAATGTGGACAAAAGACCCATCATAATTAAGTCACCCAAGGTGAAGTATTTCCTGTGATTAGGAGACTGCTGACTAGAAACTCAGCACACAGTAGAGAGTCCATAAGCATCGTCGCTTTGTTCTTAAGTGTCTGTCGGGTGGAAGGTGCAGCGGGCAGTTGAAAGTGCAGAGACTGTGCCTGTGGTGCCTTGTGGTGCCCTGGCTAGATCCATAGCTGGAGAAGCCTTTCCTTCTGCTGTTAGTAGCACATTCCCCATCCATCCATCCACCCATCCGTCTGCCCACC
>NW_006440458.1:0-345 GCF_000325575.1 Pteropus alecto | reverse complement strand
AAAATATAACTGACCGGGTGGCTCCATAGTGTAGGAGTTAGCACATTTGCTTTACACGCAAAAGGTCCTGGGTTTGCGCCCCAGGTAGAGCCACGGACCATACCCCAGGTGAGCCAGGCCCAGGGTGAGCCAGGTCTCTGGTGCGCCAGGTCCCAGTGAGTGCCGCAAACACGTTGCGGGGCAGATGCCCTGCCTTCAGAGATCCAGTTCTCAAAGGGAGACGGCAACATCCATAGGTCAAGGGTGGAAGTGGGACGAGAGGGGGTGGAATTTAAGAGGGGGGGGTGGGAATACACACACACACACATATATAACCACTCAAGTTTTATCATCTCAAATACAGGA
>NW_006440457.1:0-2099 GCF_000325575.1 Pteropus alecto | reverse complement strand
CCAAATACTATGGGTTATATTTTTTCCTAAAGTATCATAATGAAAGATTCTAGTACTTCCTTCTTCAACAATACTGATGATGATAACTTTAGAAACAGCAAAATTAAGCACCACCTGTGCCAACCATTATTTTAAGTGCTTTTAACTAACTTAAACTTCATAACCACCTAGCACGGTGTGTTCCCCATAGTTGCCATTCAAGAAAATTCGGAACTCAATATACCACTACTATCGAACAGAAAACAATAGTGAAGAATATACCGTAATGAATATAATATTTAAAATCATCATTTTGAAGATTTATGCACTGGAGAAATTTGGCGCCATGTAATGTCTTTTGTTGCCTATCTCCCAGTGTCCGGCAACCTAGCAATTGACAGGATAAGGACTGCTGTCTTTGCATTGTAATATGCAGACTTAGAAAACTACTGTGTAATATATATATTCGAGAAGCTTTTGAGTCTACATAAAGTGTGCTATAACAGCATGTTCTAGAAAAAAACTAATCTCACTTACAGTATTTTAAGACCTGTGTATACAAGGTATGATTAAAAAAAAAAATTAATTACAAATTGCCATCACAAAATTATCACATAGAAAGGAAGTTATGTTTTATATATTTTAACCTACATATAAACACAATATTTGATAAAGTCACCTTATCAAACTAGGAATCCTAATTTGGTACATCTCTTGAAAACTGTATTAACTATGTGTCTACAGATACAACTGGTTACATTTGTCATGATATCTACACTATTTAAATAAGCACAAATGTCAATTACCACCCATTTGGGATAGATTGTTTCTACTCTAAGTACATTTTAAATATGATATTTCCATATAGAACTCTAAGATCTCATAATGCCGGGTTATTAATAACCAAAATAATACCTAAATCCTTAACGTCATTAGGTTGTGATTCATCACTGGGAGTGAGATTATCTGGAAAAAAGAAAAAATAAAAATAAGTAAAAAGAAGTAGAAAATAAGAAAGCTTAAAGACTTCTGAATTCATAGGTTTTGATTTTTTTTGCCTTTGTACAAAACCCCTTATAATTTCATTTTCCTTATATAAATTATATTAATGTTTCTTATTAAAAGTAGTATAAAATATTATAAATTTAAATTCAGTGTTATCAGCATTTTTCTTCCTGTCCAGTAACATTTCTTATAACAATAGTCTGTGGTACAGCAAGCAAACTTTTCATTAGTGTATTGCCAAAATTAGCCGTGGATTGATTCAATGTGATTGCATGTAAAATTTAAAATACAGAAAGGCTTAAGAAACAATTTAGAAGTTTATCTGCAATAGAAGGAAATTTCAACATAATAAATTCTATTTATGAAAAATCAATAGCTAACATCATATTCAATGGTGAAAGACTGAAAGATTTCCCTTAAAATCAGGAACAGTAACAAGATTGGATATCTATGTTTGTCACTTCTGTTCAATGTAATATTAGAAGTTCCAGTTAGAGCAATTAGCCAAGAAAAAATATAAAAAGCACTTAAATTATGAAGGAAGGAATGAAACTATCTGTTCCAAATGATATGATCTTTTAAGTAGAAAAATCTAAAGTTTACACACAGAGACGCATGTGCGCATGCACATAGAGAAAGAATGAGAGAGAGAGAGAGAGAGAGAGAGAGAAACACATACCTGTTACAACTAATAAATAGATTTAGCAAAGTTGCAGGCTACAAATCAGTTGCATTTCTATTAACTGACAATGAGTAATCAAAAGAAAAAAGAAAAATTAGAAAAACAATTTAATTTACAGTAGCATCAAAAAGAACAAGATATTTAGGAATAAACTTAACCAAGGAGGTGAAAGACTCCGACACTGGAAACTACAAAACGTTGCTGAAAGAAATTGAAGATGACATAAATGCAAAGATATCCTGTGTTCATGAATTGGAAGACTTAATATTATTAGGATGTTAAAACTATACAAAACAATCTACAAGTTAAATGCCACCCCATCACCATCATAAATACGCATTTTGCAGAAATAGAAAAATCTAACATATTATTCATATAGAATCTCAAGTGACTATGGCTAGCCAAGACAGTCTTGAAAATGAAGAGCAAAGTT
>NW_006440456.1:0-636 GCF_000325575.1 Pteropus alecto | reverse complement strand
TCTCGCACCTGTTAGAATGGCTATAATCAACAGAAAAAGTAATAACAATTGTTGGAGAGAATGTAGAGAAAAAGAAACCCTCATACACTGCTGGTGGGACTGCCAATTGGACAGCTGCTATGGAAAACAGTATGGAGGTTCCTCAGAAAACTAAGAATTGATCTACCATATGATCTAGCAATCCCTCTATTGAGTATTTACCCTAAAGACTTGAAAACTCATGTTCGAAAAGATATTTGCACACCAATGTTCATAGTAGCATTATTCACAGTGGCCAGGACATGGAAGCAACTGAAGTTTCCTATGATAGATGATTGGCTAAAGAAGCTGTGGTACATATATACAATGGAATATTACTCAGCCATAAGAAGAGATGACATACTGCCATTTGCGACAACATGGTTGGACCTTAAAATAATCATATTAAGTGAAATAAGCTAGACAGAAAAGGTTAAAAATCACATGATATCATGGATGTGGGATATAAACCTAAAAGCTACAAATGAACAGGACAAACAAACAGAGACTCATGGACATAGACAATGGAGTAGTGGTTATCAGAAGGGAGGGGGCAGGAGGGAGGAGGAAAATAAAAAAAGAAATGTTAAAAAAATTTTGTATATATAGTATGAAAAA
>NW_006440455.1:0-703 GCF_000325575.1 Pteropus alecto | reverse complement strand
ACATATTTGACCCCCTTTACCATGTCTACCTCCCCTCTCTTCCCACCTCCTACTTTTTGGTAATCACTAGTCTATAGTCGATGTCCATGAGTCTCTGTTTGTTTGTCCTGTTCATTTGTTGCATTTAGGTTTATATCTCACATACAAGTGATATCATGTGCTTTTAAACATTTTTTGCCTGTCTTATTTCACTTAGCATGATTACCTCGAGGTTCATCCATGTTGTTGCAAATGCCAGTATTTCATCTCTTCTTATGGCAGAGTAATATTCTATTGTATATATGTACCACAGCTTCTTTAGACAATCATCTATCATAGGACACTTCGGTTGCTTCCATGTCCTGGCCATTGTGAATAGTGCTGCTATGAACATCAGTGTGAAAATATCTTTTTAGATATGGGTTTTCAAGTCGTTGGGGGTAAATACCCAGGGGATTGCTGGATCATATCATAGATCAATTCTTAGTTTTTTTGAGGAACCTCCATACTGTTTTCCCTAGTGGCTGTACCAATTTGCAGTCCCAACAGTAGTGTATGAGAGTTCCTTTTTCTCTGCATCCTCTCCAACATTTGTTATTACTTGTGCTGTTGATTTTAGCTATTCTAACAGGTGTGCAATGACATCTCATTGTGATTTTGATTAGCATTTCTCTAATAGCTAACGATGCAGAACATCTTTTCATATGTTTGTTGGCCATTTGTA
>NW_006440454.1:0-547 GCF_000325575.1 Pteropus alecto | reverse complement strand
TTCCACTTCTTTTTCTGACAATTCATTATAAGAGTGCTTGTTTTTGGTTTTGGAGATAAAACTTTCCTCTGGTGACTGCTTTTGCCATGTCCCAAAAGTTTTGATATGTTATAGTATCATTATCATTCATTTCTATGTATCTCTTGATCTCTCTTTTTATTTCTTCCCTGACCCAGTTATTTTTCAGTAGCATGTTGTTTAATCTCCATGTATTTGTGGTTCTTCCTCTTTTCCTTTTACATTTGATCTCCTGGTTCAAAGCATTATGATCAGAGAATATGGTTGGTATGATTTCAACCCTCTTCTATTTGTTGAGGCTATCTCTGTGTCCCAGAATATTTGGGATGTTCCATGTGCACTAGAGAAGAATTGTATAAGCAGCTGTTCTGGGATGATGGGCTCTGTAACTGTTAATTATGTCCAGTTGGTCTAATGTGTCATTTAAGAATGTTATTTCCTATTGATTTTCTGTTTGGATGATTATTCCATATCCGACAGTGGGTATTTAGGCCCCCAACTATGATAGTGTTTTGGTTTGTTTCTCCCT
>NW_006440453.1:0-973 GCF_000325575.1 Pteropus alecto | reverse complement strand
ATAATGCTGCAATAAACATGGGGGTACAGATATCTTTTTGAGATCTCATTTTTATTTTCTTTGGATATATACCCAGGAGTGGGATTGCTGGATCATAGGTAGTTTTATTTTTAATTTTTTGAGGAAACATCATACTGTTTCCAAAGTGGGTGAATCAATTTACATTCTTACTACTAAAGTTTCCCTTTTCTCCACATGGTTGCCAACACTTATCTCTTGTCTTCCTTTTTTTTATTTTTAGTATTTTTAATTTATTTTATTTTATTTTTATGATGACATTAGTTAATGAAATCCAGTAAGTTTCAGGTGTACGATTTAACAATATGGCATATTTTTATTGTAATGTTTGTATATCTCCCATAGTTAGATTTCTTTTGCCACCATATATTTGACCCCTTTACCCTATCTACCTCACTCCTCCCCGCTCACCCCACCCACTGGTAACCACTAGTCTACAGTCCATGTCTATGAGTCTCTGTTTGTTTGTTCTGTTCATTTGTTGCTTTTAGGTTTATATCTCACATATGAGTGATATAATCTGGTTTTCAACTTTTTCTGTCTGGCTTAGCATGATTATCTCGAGGTCCATCCATGTTGTCGAAAATGGCAGTATTTCATCTCTTCTTATGGTTGAGTAATATTCCATTGGATATATGTACCACTGCTTCATTAGCCAATCATCTATCACAGGACACTTTGGTTGCTTCCATGTCCTGGCCACTGAGAATAATGCTGCTATGAACATCAGTGTGTTTTCAAGACTTTGGGGTAAATGCACAGTAGAGAGATTGCTGGATCATATGGTAGATCAATTCTTAGTTATTTTGAGGAACCTCCATAATGTCTTCCATAGTGGCTGTACCAATTCGCAGTCTCACCAGCAGTATATAAGGGTTCCTTTTACTCCACATCCTCTCAAACACTTATTACTTGTCCTATTGATAACAGCTCTTCTAACAGGTGTGAGATGGTA
>NW_006440452.1:0-355 GCF_000325575.1 Pteropus alecto | reverse complement strand
AGAGTCCTGTTCTCCCCGCACAGGGAGCTGGGCCACCCAGCGCCTCGTCTGCTCCCTGCCGTGTCCCCGGGTGCACGTGCTCCGGGCGAAGGGCCGCACTCTGCCAAGGCCATGTGGGGCCTGATGATGTCGCATCGACGCCCACCCCCGGGAGCACGTGGCCCATCGACCGCGAGCCACAGAGAGAGGGCGCCAGTGGTCACTCTGCCAGCGTCACGGGCGGCGTTCTCAATGGCGGTCCACACGGACAGGGCACAGTGACTGCTGGACGGTCGTGGACGGGCGGGAGCCCCTGCCAAGGCCGAGCGTCTCGTTAACATACGTGCTCTGGCCAACGCTGGTGTCGCACGCCTGC
>NW_006440451.1:0-711 GCF_000325575.1 Pteropus alecto | reverse complement strand
TCAGTGGCATTTTTATACATCAATGATGAACTTTTTGAAAAGAGAAATTAAGAAAACAATTTCATTTAAGTCATTGAAAAACAATTTCATTGTAAGTCATTGAAAAAGAATTTGAAGAAGATACAAATAAATGGAAGCATATACCATGCTCATGGGTAGGAAAAGTTCATACTACCCAAAGCAATCTATAGATTCAATGCAATCCCTGTCAAAATATTGATGGCATTTTTCAGAGAGCTAAAACAAATAATCCTAAAATTTCTATGTAACCATAAAGGACCCCGATTAGCCATGGCAATCTTGAGAAAGAAGAACAAAGTTAGAGGGTTCACACTACCTGATATCAAATTATACTACAAGGCTACAGTAATCAAAACATCATGGTGATGGCATAAAAACAGACACATGGATCAATGGAACAGAATAGAGAGCCTGGAAATAAATCCATGCCTATACACTCACTTAAGCTATGACAAAGGAGGCAAGGATATACATTGGGGTAAAGACAGTCTCTTCAATAAATGGTGCTGTGAAAATTGGACAGATAAATGCAAAAAAAGAAACTGGACCACCTTCTTACACTGTATACAAGAATAGACTCAAAATGGGTTAAAGACTTAAACATAATATCCGACACCATAAAACTTCTAGAAGAAAACAGGCAGTACTCTCTCTTATATTGCTACTAGTAATTTATTTTCAGACATATCT
>NW_006440450.1:0-1078 GCF_000325575.1 Pteropus alecto | reverse complement strand
TATCAATTACATAGAGGCTATCATTTTGGGAAGCTCCCAGTTCTTGGCTCCTTAAGCCTAAACATGCTAAATGCTTCTCACTGATGCTAGTCTCTAGAGCTAAACACCTTTATTCGTACCTTCTGTATAGAGTCTTCATTAATTCTTTGAATCATATTTGGATTCTGTTTTCTTCTAAGACCTTGACTGACTCAGGGAATAAGACACCAGTCTTTCTGCTTGTGTGTTTTTAGTATAAGAAAACCTAGTTTGGATCCCATAGCTTTAGTATTTTATTTTACATTTAGAAATATCATATCATTTTAGCCCACTTGATTTCCAACACTACCTTTCTTTAAACTTCTTATTTGTCTCCCTGTTTTTATATGGATTTATCCCTATACTCACTTTTTCATTTTTATGAATTTCTAGGTGAATTTTAAAGACGTTCTCTTCCTGATAACTACACCATCAAGAATGGGTTTGATTTGCCAGGAAATTATTGTGAGATAATTTCCAGTGCAGTCGTGCTCCATTTTCTTTTGCCCACATTTGTCCTCAGTGAACCTTTGTCCCTTTACCACAACTATGGGGAATAAGGACGACACCGCAGGACCAGTCCAGTATTATCCCTACGAGGAAGATTAGGATATCGCGAGGGAGAAATACGTGCAGGCCAGCCCCCTTTCATGTTCCTGAAGCGTCCACTGCGCCTGCAGCACAGATCCAGGGTGTCAGTGTGGAGGCTGGGAGGACCTGCCACTGCGGTCCTGAGGCAGCAGAAGTTTCTTGCACCCACTCCCCACTGACTCTCTGCCCCCAGACAGAGGAATGCTGGGAAAGGAGACATCAACACATATTACACGGGTGGCAGCAGCATCGTTTTCCTGTTTTGTAAGACAGGTCATTTTCTCAGTCTCCCCCAGAACGTTTCTGCAGTGTGGTATGTTTCACCTCCCAAATTCCGATGCTAGTGAACTGAGGGGCATGGAAAGTCCCTCACAAGACAGCAAGGTGAATGTGTTTTTTTGTCTCCAAGAATGAGTCTCCATGCAAAGAAATTCAATTATTGGAAATTGTTTGATGTTAGTGATTTATA
>NW_006440449.1:0-1226 GCF_000325575.1 Pteropus alecto | reverse complement strand
ATGGAGTTGCTGACCTAGATCAATTTCCTTATGTTGATGGAGAGGACGTGACTGCCGGCTGACGCACGAGCTGGACCTAGAAAATTGCAGGCTCCTCACTCTGTCCTTGGATCGTACGCTCTGTCCACCATTCCCACAGTGGGAGTCAATTTCAAGGATGCAGCCTTGACAGAGCAGCGAGAGGTTGTGGAAACCATCCGGACCGTACACGTGACTCAGCAAGGCCTCTATAGGAACTTTTAAGATTCTGGCCGGCGGCGCGGACATCTCTTCTTGCGGTGCCCAAGACAAGCCTCGTATGCACGTTCCCTTGCTTGTTAAAAGCCACCTACCAGTCCGGAGTGGCCTCCCTCTGTCTTAGGTCTCTCCCTGTCCTCTGTGTACACGAGCCGCTTTCCGATTTCACTCAAGAGGCTCCCGAGGTTTCGGACCACCGCCTTCTCTCTCAAGAAATTCTTACAATGTTTCTTGCAAGGCAAAGTCTACTGGCAACACACTTCATTTTTCTTTGTCTGAGGAAGTAGTCGTTCTTCACTTTTGAAGGGTAATTTCAGTTCTCGGGATACAGACTTCTAGGCTGGTGTTTTGTTTTGTTTTCTCTCAACACTTCAAATATCTTTCTCTCTTCTTGTTTGCATGGTTTCCGAGATGTTCGATGGCATCTTAAACTTTGCTCCTGTACAGGTGCGGTATTTTCCCTCTCCGGCTTCTTTGAAGGTGTTTACTTTTTCTCTGCCGTTTTGAGTATGATATGCCTATAAACAAATCCAAAAGGCACTAAAGCGGCGAAAAGGAGAGACCTTTTTCAGGTCACGCTTTTCACACCAAGCAGAAAAGCAAAGCGTGCTTCTCTCACGTGCGTCTTCATTCCCGCCCAGGTTCCTTATTATGCATTTTAGAGGTACCAAAGCTCGTTCCGATTGGCCCGAATCCTGATCGGTCAGTATTACGCATCCTGATTGGTCGTTAAGGAACATTCCTGATTGGTCGTTAAGGAACATTCCTGATTGGACGGGGGCAGGTCTCAGTTCCTTGGATGCTTGGAAGACAAAGTGCTGCACGGACGAAGCGCCGCGAGCGCGGGAAGTGGAGAGTTCAGTCAGAAATTTCTTTCTGGTGTGCAGGGTACGTGAGAAGCCCTGTCAGCAGACAGCTGCTATATTCTCATTATTTATAAAATTTGGGCCCTCCGTTGACCATGGGGAGTCCATCTCAGCAGATAAATT
>NW_006440448.1:0-833 GCF_000325575.1 Pteropus alecto | reverse complement strand
CTCACTCACACACACTCACACTCACTCACACACACGCACACACTCACACACGACACACACTCTGCTCACTCACACACACTCACACTCACTCACACACACGCACACACTCACACACGACACACACTCTGACACACACTCACAGACACACTCACACACACACTCACACACGACACACTCTGACACACACTCACAGACACACACACAGACACACTCTCACACTCACACTGACAGACACACACACACACTCACACACGCAACACACGCACACACTCACACACGACACACACTCTGACACACACTCACAGACACACTCACACACACACTCACACACGACACACTCTGACACACACTCACAGACACACACACAGACACACTCTCACACTCACACTGACAGACACACACACACACTCACACACACGCACTCACACACTCACACACACGATAATATAATAAAGGACGTAGGAGGAAATGGCCAGAGGTCCTATATTTATGGCCCTGATGGTGGTGACACTTTCTTAGGTGTAACCCTATCCCCCAACTCAGCCAGTAGTATGTTAATTACGTGCAGCTTCGTGTGTGTCAGCCGTACCGCAATGAACGGTTAAAATCTACATACCTGCAGTCAGGTGTCACTTAATGACGGGGACACGTTCTGAGAAATGCTGGGACACCCAGGCAAGGGGTGTCAGGATCCAGGCTCCAACCTGGGGCCACCTGGCTGTGAAGCCCTTGCTCGTAACTAGCACTCTGCCTCGCTTCCCAGGGTGCTGTGGGCACCCAGAGGGTGCTCAGTTAAATCACTGTCAGGTGATTTTGTCGTCTGAACACCGCAG
>NW_006440447.1:0-597 GCF_000325575.1 Pteropus alecto | reverse complement strand
TTATTGATTTTCTGTCTGGATGATCTATCTATTGAGCTATGGGGTCTTAACATCCTCTCTGACTCTATTACTATCTATCTCTCCCTTTATCTCTGTCAGTATTTGCATTATCTACTTAGATGCTCCTATGTTGGGTGCATAGATGTTTCCAAGAGTTAAATCCTTTTGTTGGGTTGATCCCTTGATCATTATGAAATGCTCTTCTTTGCTTGTTGTTACAGCCCTTGTTTTAAAGTCTTTTTTTTTTTTTTTTCTGATATAAGTATAGCTACCCTAGCCTTTTCTTAAAATTTCCATTTGCATGAAGTACCTTCTTCTATCCTTTTCCTTTCAGTCTGTGTGTCTTTGGACATTAAATGAGTATCTCGTAGGCAGCATATGTACCGTTCTTGTTTTCTTATTCATTCAGCCGCCCTGTGTCATTGAGTCCATTTACTCGTAAAGTTAATTACTGACACGTACATAGTTAATGCCATTTTATTGTTTTTGATTGTTTTGTATTTCTTCTCTGTTCCTTTCTTATTTTGCCGTCTTCTTGTATGTTGATGACTTTCTATAGTGTTGTTTGGATTCCTTTCTCTTTATTTCTTGTATATT
>NW_006440446.1:0-833 GCF_000325575.1 Pteropus alecto | reverse complement strand
CCCTTTTTGTTAGATACTTTTTTTCATTTTTGGGTACTTTTGTTAATGGTTTCTTTAAATATCAATCATGTCAATTTGAGTATAATTGAGATTTGTATATTGATTTTGTATCTAGCAACTTCAGTTAGCTTTCTTATTATTTCTAATAATTTATCTGTAGATTCTTTCTGATTTTCAGTGTTTATCATCATCTGCAAATGACTGTTTTGTTAATTCCTTCTCAATCCTTATCTTTCATTTCTTTTTATTGCCTTATCGCCCTGGCTAGGACCTCCAGTACGATGTTGAGAAGAAGTAGGAATAGGTGGCTCTATTTTGTCTTCCTCTTGACGACAAGGGTATATTCAAAGTTTTGCCAAAAATGTAGGTATCTGTATGTTTTTCAGATCCCAAATTGATTTTAATTTTCAGGCAGGGTGAGAACAACTGATGATCAGTGGCTAGAGAGATTTCTCATTAGGAGTCGGTAAAGGGTAATGAGCTAATTCCATAGTTCTGCTTTCGTTAGCTGGACTTCTTCGATAAGGAAAGCATTCTTGCATCGACGGGTTTCCCTGAGGTACATTTCCCGTGGGAAAGGCATGATTAATGCTTGTTGTTTTTCCCCTTTATCTACCTTTAGTCAGAATAATGAGTTGGTTTCCTTACATCCTCTATGAAGATCAATGAGTTTTGTTCAGTTTTTACTATTATGTACTCACGAATGTAAATTTAGTTGATGGTATGTTGGTTTCCTATGGCTGCCATGACAAATTACAAACCTTGTGGTTTAAAACAACGAAATTAATTTTCTTTTCTTTCTAGAGGCCAGAAGTCTGAAATCACTTTCATGG
>NW_006440445.1:0-299 GCF_000325575.1 Pteropus alecto | reverse complement strand
GGCTTCTCCAGCAGTGGAGCTCAGAGCGGGTGAGTTGGTCAGTAAGTAAGTTACTGCCTGAGACTCCAGCTGGCCTTTGTCTCATTCAGCCCCAATTTCCACTGGTTTTCAGAGCCAGAAGTTATGGGAATTTCTCTTCCTGGCTCTGGAACCCTGGGCTGGAGAACCTAGTGTGGGGCTGAGACCCCTCACTCCTCTAGGGCAACCTCCGCAGCGAAGATATCCCTACGAATTTTTAACTGCTACACATGGGTAGCAGTTCCCCATCTCCACCCCTTCTACCAGTCTCAAGGTGGCTT
>NW_006440444.1:0-898 GCF_000325575.1 Pteropus alecto | reverse complement strand
CTTCATAGGTGAATTCTATCAAACATTCAAAGAATTATCAACTATTCTTTTCAAACTATTTTAAAAAATTCAAGAAGAGGGAAGGGTCCCTAACTCCTTTTATGAGGCCACCATTACTTTGATTCCAAAACCAGACAAAGATGTTACAAAAAAAGAAAACTATAGGCCGATATCTCTTATGAACATTGATGCAAAAATCCTCAACAAAATATTAGCAAACCGAATTCAGCAATACATTAAAAATATCATACACCATGATCAAGTTGGATTTATTCCTGGGATGCAAGGTTGGTACACTATCCACAAATCAAATTGAAATATAAAAATTGACACCACATTAACAAATTGAAATATAAAAATCGTATGACCGTATCAATACATGCAGAAAATGCATTCGACAAAATCTGGCATCCATTTATGATAAAAACTCTCAGCAAAGGGGGAATAGAGGGAACATACCTCAACATAATAATGGCTATACATGACACATAATAATGGCTATAGCTAACACTATACTCAATGGTGAAAAGCTAAAAGCATTTTCCTTTAGATCAGGAACAAGACAAGGATGCCCACTTTCACCACTCCTCTTCAACATTGTATTGGAAATCTTAGCCACAGCAATAAGACAAGAAAGATTAATAAAAGGTAAACGAATCGGACAGGAAGAAGTAAAACTCTCGCTATTTGCCAATGGCATGACACTATATATAGAGAACCCTAAATATTCCCCCAAAAAGCTGTTAGAACTGATCAATGGATTTAGTGAAGTAGCAGGGTACAGAATTAATATTCAAGAGTCAGTGATATTTTTATACACCAATGGTGAACTTTCAGAAAGAGAAATGAAAACAATCCCATTGACAATTGCATCGGAAACAATAAAATACCTGGGAAT
>NW_006440443.1:0-1067 GCF_000325575.1 Pteropus alecto | reverse complement strand
TTTTGATTATTTCTTTCCTTCTGCTGACTTTAGGGCTCATTTGTCCTTCCTTTCCTAGTTTTTTAAGATCAAGTGTTAGGTTGTTTTTTGGATTCTTTCTAGTTTTCGGAGATAGGCTTGTAATGATATGAACTTTCCTCTTATGACCACTTTTGTCATGTCCCAAATGTTTTGATATATTGTACTATCATTATCATTTGTTTCTATGTATCTCTTGATCTCTCTTTTTCTTTCTTCTCTGACCCAGTTATTATTCCTTAGCATGTTATTTAATCTCTATGTATTTGTGGCTCTTCCTGCTTGCTTTTTTACAGTTGATCTTTAGTTTCAAAGCATTATGATCAGAGAATATGGTTAGTATTATTTCAACCCTCTCATATTTGTTGCAGCTATCTCTGTGACCCCGTATGTGAGAATATTTCATGTGCACTAGGGAAGAATGCATAAGCAGCTGTTTTGGCATGGAAGGCTCTGTAAATGTCAATTATGTGCAATTGTTCTAATGTGTCATTTAAGGATGTTATTTCCTTATTGATTTTCTGTTTGGATGATCTGTCCATTTCCTACAGTGGGGTATTTAGGTCCTCTACTATGGTAGTTTTTTGTTCCATTTCTCCCTTTAGCTCTGTTAGTAATTCCATACATATTTTGGGGATTCCTGATTAGAAGCATAGATATTAATAAGTGTTATGTCTTCTTGGTGTATGATTCCCTTTATGATTATAAAGTGTCACTCAGTATTTTTCTTTACTTTTTTTTTATTTTAAAATCTATTTTGTGTGATATTAGTAACACTACTCCTGCTTTTCTCTGAATGTCATTTGCTTGAAATATCATTTTCCACCCTTTCACTCTGAGTCTATATTTGTTTTTGGAGCTGAGATATGTCTCCTGGAGGCAACATATGGTTGTTTTTTGATTTTTAGCCCATTCTGCAACTTCGTGCCTTTTCATTGGTGAGTTCAGTTCCCTTATATATAGAGTGATTATTGAAATATAAGGTCTCCTTATAGCCATTTTATCTTCTGCTTACTGGTAGCTCAGTGTTTCCATTGCTTTCTTGTCTT
>NW_006440442.1:0-509 GCF_000325575.1 Pteropus alecto | reverse complement strand
CAAAAAGAATAAACTAATCAAAAACAGATTCACAATTATAGAGGACAATTTGATGACAGACAGAAGGGAGGGGAGTTGGGGGGCTGGGAGAATGGGGTGAAGGGTTAAAGAAGTACAAGTTAGTAGTTGATAGATGGTCACGGGGATGGGGAGTAAGGCATAGGGAATGCAGTTAGCATTAATGTACTGACTAGGTGGAGGACCAGGGGAGGGAGGGAGCAATTGGAGGAATAGTTTTATGAAATATATAGATGTTTAACCAATATACTGTATACTTCAAACTTATAAAATAGAAAGAAAAAACATGATAGGATAAAGAAGTTATGGTTCATATATACAATGGAATATTACTCAACCATTAAAAAAAATGAAACCCTACCATCTGCAATGACATGGATGGACCTCGAGGTTATTATGCTGAGAGAAATAAGACAGAGATAGATAAATACCATGTGACACAATCTGGTGATGGCCGGAAAAGAGGGGGTTTGGGGGCTGGGAGAATGGGG
>NW_006440441.1:0-813 GCF_000325575.1 Pteropus alecto | reverse complement strand
AGAAATCAGGAAGAAACACAAACACATGGAGATTAAAAAACATGCTACGGAGAAGAAATAAAAAGAGAGATCAAGAGGTACATAGAAATGAATGATAATGTTAGTACAACATATCAAAACTTTTGAGACACAGCAAAATCAGTCATAAGAGGAAACTTCATATCATTACAGGCCTATCTCCAAAAACAAGAATGAGCTCAAACAAACAACCTAACGTGTTATCTTAAAAAACTAGAAAAGGAAGAACAAATGAAGCCTAAGTCAGCAGAAGGAAAAAAAATAATCAAAATTAGAACAGAAATAAATGAAATTGAAAACAAAACAAAATAAATAGAAAAAATAAATACTACAAAGAAATGGTTCTTTGAAAAGGTTAATAAAATTGACAACCCCTGGCTACACTCATTAAAGAAAAAAAGAGAAAGGACATACATAAGCAAAATCAGGGATGAAAGAGGGGAAATTACGACAGAATCGCAGAAATACAAATGATCATACAAGAATACTATGAAAAACACCAAATTTAATAACCTAGAAGAAATGGACCTGTACTTAGAAAAATACAATCTTCCTAGACTGAATCAAGACGATCTGGAAAATCAAAATAGACCGATCAGCAGTATGGAAATTGAAACAATCCTCAAAAACCTACCAAAAAGTAAAAGTCCAGGACCAGATAGCTTCACCAGTGAATTCCACCAAACATTCAAAGAAGATTTAATACTTCTGCTCAAATTCTTCCAAAAAATCGAAGAGTAGACAATACTTCCCAATTCAGTTTATGAGGTCAATATTACTCTGATACCAAAACCT
>NW_006440440.1:0-542 GCF_000325575.1 Pteropus alecto | reverse complement strand
ATATCTATATCTATATATATATATTCTGTTTTCTTCTGCATGTGCCTTGTCCTCATTTCTCTTTGTGAATCTGGTTCTTTAGATCTTCCCTTTTTCAGTCATTGTTTTCTCTATTTGTCCCTATGTGTGCTGAATGTTCATTATTATTTTGCTATAGCAAATCTCTTCTTGTTTAAGCTTATGATGCCCTGTTGTTAGTAAGGATTGCACTCCTCTGCTTCTATCTGCCTGCTTGTCACCTTACTCCTAGTTATGTATATTCTTTTTTTTTTTTTTTGTAATTTTGTTTTAGGTGAGCTGACCCCTTTCAGTATTTCATGTAGTGCAGGCCTCATGAAGAATTCCCTCAATTTTTGTATATCTGGAAAGATCTTTATTTCTCCTTCATATCTAAGGGAGAGTTTAGCTGGATACATTATTCTTGGTTGGTAGTTCCTTTCACTTAATAGTTTGAATGTTTGGTTCCACTACTTTCTAGCTGTAATGTTTGTGCTGAGAAGTCTGAATATAATCTAATGGATTTTCCTTTATAGGTTACTGTC
>NW_006440439.1:0-273 GCF_000325575.1 Pteropus alecto | reverse complement strand
CCCTCCATTGATCTTACCCTGAGCAGCCTCGGTCACGAACGAAAACCAGCTGTTGACCCCCAGGACCAAGGAGCAGAAAACGAGGCCTATGAAGAGCTTCATGGTGCTGGAACGAAAGGGGAAGGTCAGGGAGACACAGACAAGAGTGGCACACCCCTCGCTGGGATTCATGTGTCAAAGCGGGACGGTTTGTTCATTTCCGTTTGTTCTCATTAGATTCTACTTGTCCATCTAGAATCATTGCGGTAGGACCTCACTCAAAACCACAGCCCT
>NW_006440438.1:0-508 GCF_000325575.1 Pteropus alecto | reverse complement strand
CATATATACAATGGAATAGTACTCAGTCATAAAAAGAATGAAATCTTATCATTTGTGTCCATATGGATGGACCTAGAGGGTATTGTGCTGAGTGGAATAAGTCAGACAGAGAAAGACAAATGCTATATGATTTCATTTATATGTGGAATTTAAAGAACAACAACAACAACAAAAACAGAAATAAACTCATAGATACAGACGACAAACTAAAGGTTGCCAGATGAGAGGGTGGCTGGTGGGATGGGTGAAAAAGGGGAACGAAGTAAGAAGTACAAATTGGTAGTTAAAAAAATAATCACAGAGATGTGAAGTATAGACTAAAGAATACACTCAATAGTATTGTAATAACTACATATGGTGGCAGATGGGTATTAGATTTATCAGGATGATCACTTCGTAAGTTATATAAATATCTAATCACAATGTTGTATGCCTTAAACTAATATACTCTTGTATGCCAACCGTAATTGCAAATTTTTTTAAATATATAAAAAATAGAAATAAATAA
>NW_006440437.1:0-850 GCF_000325575.1 Pteropus alecto | reverse complement strand
TAAAAATAAATAAAAATAAAAATAAAAGGCACTGTAATTTAAAAAACACCTACTTATATAATAATAGTAATCATAAAAGTGATAACATTTTGGCTTTCGGAAATTATATTCCAGAACTCATCAACATCAGTGTTACCATAAGCACATGCCTTGAAATTCTAGTATTGTTTTTAATTCTCCTGAAAGTAATGTTTCTATAATCAATTACATTTTGGAGCAATGCATACTATTCCCCTCACCATGGATTCAGATGGCCCTCTATTGTACTAAAGGACTTCAAAAATTCTGTATTAAAAAAACATACAATTTTTTAAATCAGTCATTTATGGTCTTATTAGATTATTATACTTTTTATGATGCAATGCATCTCATTATTCTGTATATTCTGCTATGAACACTTGAGGGGAACGCAGATAATTTAACATGTTGATTATTTAGAAAACATGATATATTATTTTAAATGGTTTAAAATATTTTGCACTGATGTTCATTTTTCAAAATAAATTTGCTCATAATCAATTGAGCAAAGAAAGGGGTACTTTGGGATATTTTAGAATATCCTAATTCTCATACCACTGGTCTTTTCCTCACTTTATTTTTCTCCATAGCATTTATTACTAGATAAATGCTATGTATTTATCAGTTTAATAGTTTTTATTGTCTATCTCCACTTATTGGATGGTTAAAGTTCATGAGGGCAAGGATCTATTTTTTTCATTGCTGTATCCCTCATGGCAGGGAGAATACTTATTATGTAATAGATGTTCAATAAACATTTGTTAATTGAATTAACAAAAATTTGTTGAATAAATTGAGAAATAAAAGAACTGATTGTACAAAATAGTCATTG
>NW_006440436.1:0-595 GCF_000325575.1 Pteropus alecto | reverse complement strand
TGTCCATGAGTCTCTGTGTGTTTGTCCTGTTCATTCGTTGCTTTCAGTTTTATATCTCCATTTGAGTGAAATCATATGGTTCTTTCTGACTCATTTTGCTTAACATAATAATCTCAAGATCCATTCATATTGTCACAAATGGCTAATATTCCATTGTGTATATGTACCACAGCTTCTTCGTTCAATCTTCTATCAAAGGGCACTTTAGTGGTTTTTAAGTCTTGGCCATCATGAATAATGTTGCAATGAATATTGGGGTGTGTATATCTTTACAAATAAATGTTTTCAAATTTGTTAATGCCCCAAAAAAAAGATTGTTGGTCACATGGCAATTCTATCCTTAATGTTTTGAGAAATGTCCATATTGTTTTCCAAAGTGGCTGTAGCAACTTACACATATACAGATTTAATGCAATCCCCATCAAAATCCCAGTGGCATTTTTTTTAAGAAATAGAACAAAAAATCATCAGATTTGTATGGAACCACAAAAGATCTCAAATAGCCAAAACAATCCCGATAAAAAAAGAACAAGGCCAGAGGTATCACTCTACTTAACTTTAAGTTATACTACAAAGTGACAATAATCAAAACAGC
>NW_006440435.1:0-503 GCF_000325575.1 Pteropus alecto | reverse complement strand
ATTACTGTTAATAATATCAGAGAGTTTACTGCCTACATATTCTTCTAGAAGTTTTATGATTTCGAGTCTTACATTTAAGTCTTTAATCCATTTTGAGCCTATTCTCGTATACAGTGTCAGAAGGTGGTCCAGTTTCTTTTTTTATTTTTGCATGTCTCTGTCCAATTTTCCCAGCACTATTTCTTGTAGAGGCTGTCTTTACCCCATTGTATAGTCTTGCCTCCTTTGTCATATATTAAGTGAGCATATAGGCATGGATTTATTTCTTGGCTGTCTATGCTGTTCCATTGATCAATGTATCTGTTTTTATGCCAGTGCCATGCTGTTTTAATTACTGTAGCCTTGTAGTATAGTTTGATATCAAGTAGTGTGATACCTCCAACTTTGTTCTTCTTTCTCAAGATTGCCCTGGCTATCGGGGTTTTTATGGCTCCATATAAATCTTAAGATTATTTGTTTTAGCTCTCCGAAAAATGCCATTGGTATTTTGATATGGATTGCAT
>NW_006440434.1:0-558 GCF_000325575.1 Pteropus alecto | reverse complement strand
TCACTAAAGAAAAAAGAGAAAAGACACAAATAAATCAAATCAGGATGAAAGAGGGGAAATTACAACTGATATTGCAGAAATACAAAGGATAATACAGGAATACTATGAAAAAGTATATAACACTAAATTTAATAACCTAGAAGAACTTATAAAAATACAACCTTCCCAGACTGAATCAAGAAGATCTGGAAAATCTAAATAGACCGATCAGCAGTATGGAAATTAAAACAATCGTCAAAAACCTACCAAAAAGTAAAAGTCCAGGCCAGATGGCTTCATCAGTGAATACTGCCAAACATTCATAGAAGATTTAATATCTATTCTCCTCAAACTCTTCCAAAAAATCAAAGAGAAGTCAATACTTCCCAATTGATTTTATAAGGCCAGTATCACTCTGATACCAAAACCTGGTATAGATAACACACAAAAAATAAAACTATAGACCAATATCTCTCATGATTACAGATACAAAAATCCTAAATAAGATACTAGCGAACTGAATACAGTAACATATTGAAAAGACTATATACCACGATCAAGTGGGCTTCATCTCAGGGG
>NW_006440433.1:0-463 GCF_000325575.1 Pteropus alecto | reverse complement strand
TGATTCTGTTCTACTGGTCCATGTGTCTGTTTTGCGGCGAACACCATGCCGTTTTGATTACTGTTGCTTTGTAGTATAATTTGAAGTCAGGCAGAGTGATGTCTCCAGCCTCGTTCTTTTTTCTCAGGCTGGCTTTGGCAATTCGGGGTCTTTTGTGCTTTCATACAAATCTGATAATTTTTTGTTCTATTTCTTTAAAACATGCTGATGAAATTTTGATGGAGATTCCATTAACTCTGTATAATACTTTAAGTTATATGATCATTTTAACTATGTTGATTCTTCCAACTCAAGAACACGGAATATCTTTCCATTTCTTTGTGTCTTATTCAATTTCTTTTAATAGGGTCTTATAGTTTTCATTATATAGGTCCTTCACATGTTTTGTTAAATTTATTTCTAGGTATTTTATTCTTTTTGTTATAATCGCAAAAGAAATTATTTTTTCCACTTCTTTTTCTGA
>NW_006440432.1:0-518 GCF_000325575.1 Pteropus alecto | reverse complement strand
GACTATTACTGTAACATATGGGATGACAACTCTAAAACTTACACAGTGCTTCAGATCTATGGGGAAGCGAGACAAAAACCTCCCCCTCACTTTCCTGGCCTGGTGCCAGCCCTCATGGGAGGGGCTCTGACCAAGTCAAGACAGGAGGTGACTTTGTTTTTCATTTCTTCTGTTAACACCTGATTTTCCTCAGACCGCTTTATCTGACAGTATCACATGCTTCTCTTCACTTTGAATTCACATTTATCCATTGCTAGTATATCCTTCCCCTGTTACCTTATCCACTCGCAGTAACCCTGTGTCCGAGGTCAACAGCCCTCAGAGGGGAAACAGAAGAAGTCTGAGGGGCGTGGGTCAGGCCCTGCCCTCCTGAGGGAGCAGAGGGGGTGACCAGATGCTGCTCCAGGTCTGAGTGCTTCCACCTGGGGCGGAGACGCGATGGGCCCTATAAACCGAGAGTGAAAAATAATACATTTACGATACCATCACACATATGTAATAGTTTAGGAAAAATCTGA
>NW_006440431.1:0-845 GCF_000325575.1 Pteropus alecto | reverse complement strand
TATTTCCCCTTCAGAGAAATATCTGTGCAGGTCTTTTAATTGGATTGTTTTTTGTTATTGTTGTTGTTGAGTTGTATGAGTTCTTCATATATTTTGGATATTAACCTCTTATTAGATGTTTCACAAACGAATATCCTCTCTCATTCAGTCGGTTGTCTTTTCGTTTTGTTGATGGTTTCCTTTGCTCCACAAAACGTTTTTCAGTTTGATGTAGTCCCATTTGTTTATTTTTTCTTTTGTTTCCCTTGCCCGAGGAGATATGTCTGAAATTATTGTTAGCAATATCAGAGACTTTACTGCCTATGTTTTCTTCTAGAAGTTTTATGGTTTTGGGTCTTACATTTAAGTCTTTAATCCATTTTGAGTTTATGCTTGTATATGGTGTAAGGTAGTCCAATTTCTTTTTTTTCTTTTATTTTCATGCATCTGTCTAATTTTCCCAGCATAATTTATCGAAGAGACTGTCTTTACTCCATTGTATATTCTTGCCTCCTTTGATATATATTAAGTGAGCATATATGTGTGGATTTACTTCTGGGCTTTCTATTCTGTTCCATTGATCAATGTATCTGTTTTTTTTTTTTTAATGCCATTACCATGCTGTTTTGATTACTGAAGCCTTGTAGTATAGTCTGATATCAACTAGTGTGATACCTCGAACTTTGTTCTTTCTCAAGATTGCCATGGTTATTCTGGGTCTTTTATGGTTCCACGTAAATTTTAGGCAATCTATAGATTCAGTGCAATCCCTATCAAAATTACAATGGCATTTTTCAGAGAGCTAGAACCAATACCTAAAATTTATCATTATTATTATTAACTGAGTGTATATATATATATATATA
>NW_006440430.1:0-930 GCF_000325575.1 Pteropus alecto | reverse complement strand
TTGTTGCAGTTGGCAAGATTTCATTATTTTTTATGGCTAATATTCCATTGTATAAATGTATGACTTCTTTTTTATCTGTTCATCCACTGATGGACACCCAAGATGTCTCCGTATCTTGGCTATTGTAAATAATGCTGCAATGAACATATGGATGCATATGTCTTTATGAATTAAAGTTTTGGGTTTCTTCGGATAAATACCCAGAAGTGGTATCACTGGCTCTTTCTTTGTTTCTTGTTATAGCCTTTGTTTTAAACTCTATTTTGTCTGGTATAAGTATTGCTACCTCAGTTTTTCCTTTCCATTTTCATGAAAAATCATTTCCCTCCCTTTACTTTCAGTCTGTGTGTGTCTTTCAATTTGAAGTGCGTCTCTTGTAGGCAACATAGGTAAGGATCTTGTTTTTTTAATCCATTCAGCCACCCTATGTCTTATTTTCAACAATACATCATATGTATGTTGCATTATGAGTTCATCACCCAAAGTTAAATTTCTTTCCAACACCAAATATTTGATCCCCTTACCCCTATCCATCTTTCCCTTCCCTGCTTTCCTCTGGTAACCACTAATCCACTGTCTGTGTCCATGATCTCTGTTTGTCATGTTTGTTTGCCGCTTTTAGTTTTGTATCCCACATATTAGTGATGTCATGTAGTTCTCCACTTTTTTTGTCTGACTTATTTTGCTTAACATGATTATCTCAAGATTCACCCATGTTGTTGCAAATGGCATTATTTCATCTTTTCTTATGGCTGAGTAATATTTCATTGCATATATGTACTACATCTTCTTTATTCAATCATTTATCGTAGAACACTTTGGTTGCTTCCATGTGCTGGCCACCTTGAATAATGCTGCTATGAACATCGGGTGCATATATATTTTTGGATAAATATTTTCAGTTTTTTGGGTAAATACCCAGAAGAGGGA
>NW_006440429.1:0-259 GCF_000325575.1 Pteropus alecto | reverse complement strand
ATATTCTTCTATTACAGTTACATGAAAATGCTATTGTTTTATAACTTGTCCCCATACGATATAACAAGTGAATTATGCGTTTTTCTCCATTACAGGATAGCAGGATCATCATCTAGTCAACTTAATTGTGCTCTGCTATCCTCATCTGGCCCCACAGCAAGTGATTGTGGATCTCCAAAAAAGTCTTTTTGCAAGCGTAAGATTTAGAGTTAAAATACTTGAGTTTGGATTCTGTTGGGTAACTTTATTTTTCATGAAA
>NW_006440428.1:0-654 GCF_000325575.1 Pteropus alecto | reverse complement strand
GAAAAAGCTGAGCTTTCTGTAGGAGCCAGCTGTGAGAAACACTCTACATGCCTCACTCACATCAGTGTTCCAGTTAATTCAGGCATCTTTCATTGCTGATACCACAGACTGATAAAGGTACACCTGCTGAAGCACATAAAGGTATAAGGTAGTCTACATCCAATTCTTTCTTTCCAAGTTTTTACTTTCTGCAGGATCTGTCAATGCCCTTACTCTTATTAACTATCAGTGTTGGATTTTACCAGTATTGACAGAGACCCATTAATTCTATTGGTCAGTGAAATTATTTGTATGTAAAACTTGAGTAAGTAAACTATATTGTCATTTAAGTCATCAATGATTCTATACTATAAAAACAGAAAAAACAAAAAATGTTAAGATGTTGTTAATGGGCTTTCAGTAAACCACTAAGTTAACACTTCTCTATTTAAAAAACATTTAACATAGTTCCCTAAAGTATGGCTTTTTAAAAACAAAATATCATAGTAACAAAAATACTCTCTATAGTACTTTAAAATTACACTCTCATGACTTTCGATTGTGAGAGTAAGCAAAGTAATTCTCCGAGCACAGGTTTCTCTTTGAATATGTACAAATGTGAGTTGCTGTGATCAATTTTAAAAGATTACACATCTGAGCCTTACAGCTAAAAAT
>NW_006440427.1:0-928 GCF_000325575.1 Pteropus alecto | reverse complement strand
AGACAAAGAGAGAATCTTAAAAGCAGCAAGAGACAGGAAGCTAGTTACTTTGAAGGATACCCCTATAAGAATGTCCACTGATATTTCAGTAGAAACTTGGCAGGCCAGAATGGACTGGCAAGAAATATTCAAAGTTATGAAAAACAAGAATCTACAACCACAAATACTCTACCTGGCAAAGCTTTTGATTAAAATGGAAGGCGAGATAAAGAGCTTCCCAGACAGCGAAAACTTTAAGGAATTCATCATCAGTGCCACAGTATTACAAGAAATGTTAAAGGGACTTCTGTAAAAAGAGAAGGGAGGGGGTAAAAAATTTAAAAAAAAATATAAATAATAAAATGGCAGTAGCTACATACCTATCAGTAATCACTTTAGATGTAAATGGATTAAATGCTCCAATCAAAAGACATAAGGTAACTGAATTGATAAGGCAACAAGATCCATGCATATGCTGTCTACAAGAGACTTACTTCGGAACAAATGATACTCACAGACTAAAAGTAAAGGGATGAAAAAAAGGGATTTCTTACAAATGGAAATTTAAAAAATGGAGTAGCAATACTTATATTAGCTAAAATAGACTTTAAAACAAAAGCTATAATAAGAGACAAAGGATATTACATAATTATAAAGAAATCAATAAATCAAGAGGACATAACCCTAGTAAACATATATCTACCCAACACAGGATTTCCTACATACATAAAACAATTATCGACTGACAGGAGAGATCAATAGTAATACACTCATAGTAGGATACTTTAACACCCCATTGATACCAATGGACCGATTTTCCAGACAAAAAATCAACAAGGAAACAATGTACCTAAAAGACACACTACACCAGATGGATTTAATAGATATTTTCAGAGAATTTTACCACAAGCAAGAAAATATGCATTCTTCTCAAGTGCATATGGAACAT
>NW_006440426.1:0-420 GCF_000325575.1 Pteropus alecto | reverse complement strand
TTATGAGATATAGCTATTGTTATATCTATTTTAATGATGAGAAAAAGGATGTATAAGGAGATTAAGTAAAAGAAGATTATTGTAAATATTTGCCAAATTTAAGAGATAACACATGTTGTATCAACATAGTTAAAATGAATATATTACTCAAAGCAATATACAGATTTAATGCAACCCCCATCAAAATCCCGATGGCATTTTTTAAAGAAAGAGAACAAAAATATCATCAGATTTGTGTGCGATCGCAATAAATACCCTGAATAGACAAAGCAATCTTGAGAAAAAAGAACAAGGTTGGAGGTATCACACTCCCTGACTTCAAATTATATTACAAAGCAACACTAATCAAAATAGCATGGTACTGGCAGAAAAATAGACACACATGGATCAATGGAACAGAATTGAGAGCCCAGAAATAAA
>NW_006440425.1:0-1837 GCF_000325575.1 Pteropus alecto | reverse complement strand
TAACCTTCTCAAAGAACCAGCTCTTTGCATTGCATATATTTTTCTATTGTTTTTTGTTGTTATTGTTTTCGATTCCATTTATTTTTGCTTTAATTTGATGATTACTTTTCTTCTGCTGACTTTAGGCTTCATTTGTTCTTCTTTTTCTACTTTTTTCAGGTGAAGCGTTAGGTTATTTATTTAGGCTCACTCTTGTTTTTGGAGATAGGCCTGTAATGATATGAATTTTCCTGTTATGACTGCTTTTGCCATGTCCCAAAAGTTTTGATATGTTGTACTATCATTATCATTCACTTCTATGTATCTCTTGATCTTTTTATTTCTTTCTGACCCATTTATTCTTCAGTAGCATGTTGTTTAATCTCCATGTATTTGTGTTTCTTCCTGATTTCTTTCTGTAGTTGATATCTTGTTTCAAAGCATTATGATCAGAGAATATGGTTGGTATGATTTCAACCCTCTTGTATTTGTTGAAGCTATCTTTGTGTCCCAGTATGTGCTCAATTCTCGAGAATGTTCCATCTGCACTAGAGAGGAATGTATAAGCAGCTTTTTTGGGATGGAAGGCTCTGTAAATGTCAGTTGTGTCCAGTTGGTCTAATGTGTCATTTAAGGATGTTATTTTCGTATTGATTTTCTTTTTAAATGATCTGTCTATATCTGACAGTGGGGTATTTAGGTCCCCCACTACGATAGTGAATTGGTCCATTTCTCCCTTTAGTTCTTTTAGTAATTGCTTTACATATTTTGAGGCTCCCCGATTGGGAGCATAGATATTAATAAGTGTTATGTTTTCTTGGTGCACGATTCCCCTTATCATTATGAAGTGTCCCTCAGCATCTTTCTTTATCTTTTCTATTTTGAAATCTATTTCGTCTGATATGAGTACCGCAATTCCCACTTTTCTCTGAATGTCATTTGCTTGAAATATCATTTCCTACCCTTTCATTTTGAGTTTATATTTGACTTTGGATCTGAGATGTGTCTCCTGGGGCAGCATATGATTGGGTTTTGTTTCTGATCCATTCTGCAACTCTGTTCCTTTTTATTGTCAAGTTCAATCCATTTGCATTTAGGGTAACTATTGAAATATGAGGTCTTCTTATAGCCATTTTGTCTTTTGCTTTCTGGTAGCTCGATGTTTCCATTGCTTTCTTGTCCTTGTGCTTCTGTTTTCTTTATTTTGGTTGGCTTTTGTGGGTTCTTCCTCTGGTCCTTCTTGCTTTATGTTACATACTCGGTTCTAAATCTTTGGCATGTGGTTAGCATTATGAATGTGTAAAGGATCGTTATATATATATACAGTCATCCATTTTCTTCTGCACGTGCCTTATCTCCATTCCCCTTTGTGAATTTGTATCTTTGAATCCCCACCTTTTCAGGCATTGTTATCTCAATTTGTTCCTATGTATGCTGAACGTTCATTACTACCTTGTTATAACAATTCTTTTCTTTTTATATAAAATTATAATACCCTATTCTTAGTAAGGATTGCAATCCTCTACTTCTATTTGCCTGATAGTCACTTTACTCGTAATTATGGTTTGGTTTTTTTTTTGTCATTTTGTTTTAGATGAACTGATGCCTTTTAGTATTTCCTGTAGTGCAGGCCTCGTAGTAGAGAATTTTCTCTATTTTTGTATGTCTGGAAAGGTCTTAATTTCTCCTTCATATCTAAAGAAGAGCTTAGCTGGATACATTATCTTAGGCTGGTAGTTCCTTTCAATTAATAGCTTAAATATGTGATTCTATTCCTTTCTGTCTTGTAAGGTGTGCGCTCAGAAATCCAAAGATAATCTAATGTTTACCTTTATAAGTTACCGTTTTTTTCTCCCTG
>NW_006440424.1:0-806 GCF_000325575.1 Pteropus alecto | reverse complement strand
AATACATTGTAGGATTCCTCTTAAACAAGAAAAAAGGGTGTGTGTGTGTCTCTTCCCTCCAGCTGTTGGTTCTCTGTGCGACGGGGAGCTTTCACCAGCTGGTCCAGCCCGACGCCCCATCTTATTCACACCCCGAAGATGGCAGCTTATCGCGGTTGAGGCAGCAGCTTCCAGCCCCAGTGTGGCCACTTCATACCAAGGCTTTTTACTGGGTGAAAACCAGGCACATCGAGGAGGGCGTTGGCACCGTCTGTTGCGTGACGTCACAAAGGACGTCGTGGGCAGCCGAGAGGCGCGGCTGGTGCCTGCGTGAGTGGCTCTGGGGAGAAACGGAAACACTAGCGTGCGCCACATGGAACCAGCCCCGAGGGACAGTAGTCGACAGCAGCGTCACGTCCGAAGGGTTGTTCTCCCGCGAAAGACCACGTTACCGACCAATTGTCACCTTGCAAACTATTTTTCTTTTCTCGTGGCGGTTTTCCCAGGACATACACGTGAGCATCTACAATCACGTCATGCTGTGGCATGTGCTGCAGTCACAACGCTGTGTGATGACGACCTCTCCCTATCCCCACCCATGCTTATCGGACACCCCACCCATGAAGCCAGTGCTCACGGGAATTAGGAAAAAATACAGGCGTCTACATTGGGAGGGCTGGTTCGCAGTCGTTTTGGAAAAATGATCCTGCATTTTACTTGTTTTATTGATTGATTGGTTGACTTTTTTTTTTTGCCTTGTGCTATCTTCTGGGTTTTCAGATTTTGGAAGAATAGTGTTTTTGCAAATAAAAAAAAAAACAAACCCT
>NW_006440423.1:0-522 GCF_000325575.1 Pteropus alecto | reverse complement strand
GGTAGATGGGGTAAAGGGGGTCAAACATAGGGGGTTAGGGGGAGGGTGTAGTGGATAAAGGGGATCAAATATATGGTAGCTGAAGGAAACTGGACTTTGGGTGGTAAACACAATAGAATGTACAGATGTCAAATTATAATGAACACCTGAAAATTATATGATTGTATTAACCAATGTTATCCCAATAAACTTAATTAGAGAGAGAAAACTGTTAACAGACATCACTCCTCCCAGAGGATTCTGTGAAACTCTGCCTCCCCCAACTTGCAGCCCCACCCAAGCCACATCCAGGTGGATCAGCAAGTGCCTAGACTCACACTAGAGGCAGCTGGCCTCAGTTTCTGGTGTGGCCTTTTGAGGCAACTATAAGCACAGCATCTGTGGATTGCTTGCTGAATTTTAACAGGTGGCCCTAGAGGGGCAGAGGCTTGGGCTAATTTCGGCCTGCAGCTGAACCCCTCTCAGGGCTATACCACTAGACACCTACTTCACACTAATAAGACCGGGAGACTTAGGAGCTTT
>NW_006440422.1:0-495 GCF_000325575.1 Pteropus alecto | reverse complement strand
AAACCATCAACAAAAGGAAGGACAATCTACTGAATAAGAGAAGGTATTTGCCTATGATACATTTGATAAGGGGTTTATATACAAAATTTATAAAGAATTCATACAACTCACAGCAAAAAAAAAAAAAAAAATTCAATTTAAAAATGGGGCAGAGGACCTGAATAGGCATTTCTCCAAAGAGGACATACAGACAGCCAACAGACATGTGAATAGTGGCTCAACATCACTATTTATCAGAGAAATGCAAATTAAAACCACAATGTTATTGATATCTCTTCACACCTGTCAGAATGGCTGTTATCAATAAATCATAAAACAACAAGTGTTGGCAAAGATGTGAACAAAAGAGAACCCCTGTGCACTGTTGATGGGATTGAAAATTGGTACAGCCACTGTGGAAAACAGTTTGCAAGTTCCTCAAAAAATTAAAAAATAGAACTACCTAATGACTCAGCAATTTCACTTCTGGGTGTTTATCCAAAGAAATCCAAACAC
>NW_006440421.1:0-644 GCF_000325575.1 Pteropus alecto | reverse complement strand
CTTCAAATTATATTACAAAGCGACAGTAATCAAAAAGTTGCTGGGCATTAAGCTTATATCCATTAAAAAATTTTGGAAATTTATGGATTTCCCCTTATATTTACTTAAGTAACTTCCAAAGTAAGATGATCTCAAACCTGAGTTATGATTCTGCTTCCAACTGTACGCCCCATAAATACTCTCACCACCTAGATAATGAGAGCCAAAGGGAAGGAACAAAACCTGCCCTTTACACACACAATTCTAAAGGAAGGAAGAAAAGTAACAGCACAGAAACCCTCCACTACTAAAGGGAAAATACAGTAAATCCAGATAACTGTTAAATGCTTTTTAATAGATGTTCAACAACAGCACTACTGACATACAGGATTCTAACCCAAGTTTTGTTTCAAAATTATTTAAATATTTTGCCCTCCGGGTGTTACCTCTAGAATATCACGCTTTTTATAATTTGCCACTGAGGTGGGCTTAGAAATTATGCTGATCACTTAAAGGCTATTCCTACTATGCGAGGTGGTCTTAGAAATTATGCCAATCACTTGAAGGCTATTCCCATTATGCAAGAGCACTTCAACCTGCTAACGTCTGGATCAGATGCAGACATAAACTCAAAATAAATTTGGCCTATTTGGGCACAGACTAAA
>NW_006440420.1:0-475 GCF_000325575.1 Pteropus alecto | reverse complement strand
ATGAACAAGCCATACAACTAGGGAGAAATCCAAGAGAGCACACTGCAACCGCAGAAGGTAGGACCGGAGGAGGATGAGTTGCCGCCTCTTAGCGGCTGAGACAGAGCCTGGGCCGGCAGCAGCAGACACCTCTTAAAGGGGCCACGTCCACAAGTGGATTTTCCTGGTGACAGACCTGCTCGCTCTGAGAACCAGTGCCTATTTGGCTGCGCATAGAGGGCACCAGAGACTTACAGAGAGACATTGTTGGAGTGAGGGCTGAGGGGAGAGTCTCTCTGTACATAAGTATTGGCGGTGTCCATTGCTCCCTGTTGAGCCCTCCCCCTTTCCAGTGTACCAGACACTGTGCCACCACAGCGATGATGTCATCAAACTGGATATCAGAGGTCGCTCTGAACAGAGGATTCCCTGAAACCCCGCCTCCTCCAACTTATGGCCCCCACCTAAGCCACATCCAGGTATATCTTCAGTGAGT
>NW_006440419.1:0-488 GCF_000325575.1 Pteropus alecto | reverse complement strand
AAGATTATATGCCACCAAATTCAATAACCTAGAAGGAATGGACAAGTTCTTAGAAGTACACAATCTTCCTAGACTGAATCACAAAGAACTGAATAATCTAAATAGACCCATCAACAGAAGGAAATTGAAATAATTATCAAAAACCTCCCAAAAAATAACAGTCCAGGACCAGAAGGCTTCACTAATGAATTCTACCAAAGATGATTTAATACCTGTTCTTCTCCAACCTTTCCAAAAAATTGAAGAGATAATACTTCATTTTATGAGGCCTACATTAGCCTGATACCAAACCCAGTACAGATAACACACAAAAACGAAAACTATAGACAAATACTCTAATGAATATAGATGCAAAAATCCTAAACAAAATACTAGCTAATTGAATACAACAATACATTAAAGCGATTATATATCTTGGGTTCATTCCAGGGCATAAGAATGGTTTAACATACATGAATCAATTAATGTGATACACCACATAAACAAAA
>NW_006440418.1:0-349 GCF_000325575.1 Pteropus alecto | reverse complement strand
CCAGTACTTGGAAAAATATAACCTTCCTAGACTGAGTCAAGAAGAACTGGAAAGTCTAAGTAGACCAATCAGCAGTATGGAAATTTAAACAATCATCAAAAACCTACTAAAAAGTAAAAGTCCAGAACCAGATGACTTCACCAGTGAATTCTACCAAACATTCAAAGAAGATTTAATACCTATTCTCCTCAAACTCTTCCAAATAATTGAAGAGAAGGCATTACTTCCTAACTCATTTTATGAGGCTAATATTACCCTGATACTGAAACCTGGTAAGATAACACAAAAGAAGAAAACTATTGACCGATATTTTCCATGAACACAGATTCAAAAATCCTAAATAAGATAC
>NW_006440417.1:0-881 GCF_000325575.1 Pteropus alecto | reverse complement strand
GATGAATATCCAAAAGTGGAATGAGTGGGTCCTTATTTGTCTCTTGTTTTAAAATCTATTTTGTCTGGTATAAGTATTGCTACATCATTTTTCCATTTTGATTTTAATAAAATATCTTTTTCTATTCCTTTACTTTCAGTCTGTGTGTGTCTTTTGATCTAAAGTAAGTCTCTTGGAGGCAGCATATGTAAAGGTCTTGTTTTCTTATTTGTTTGTCTACCCTATATTTTGATTGAAGAATTAAATACATTTACATTTAAAGCAATTGTTGATAGATATTTAATTATTGCCATTTTATTAATCATATTTTTGATCCTTTTCTTTTTCTTTTTCTTCTTCTTAAAGAAGTCTCTCCAACATATCTTGTAATGTTAGCTTTTTCTTGTCTGAGAAGCTCTTTATCTGTTTTTTTTATTCTAAATGATAGCTCTGCTGAGTATTCTTTGTTGTAGGTCTATGCTTTTTATAACTTTGAATAGTTTGTGCCAATCCTTCTTGCCTGCAAAGTTTCTGTTGAGAAATCAGCTGACAGTCTTATGGGAGCTTCCATGTAGGTAACTGCTTTTCTCTTGCTGCTTTTACGATTCTCTCTTTGTCTTTAACCTTTGGCATTTTAATTATGATGTGTCTTGGTGTGGGCCTCTTTAGGTTCATCTTGTTTGGGACTCTCTGCACTCCTTGAGTTTGTATGTCTATTTCTTTTACTAGGTGAGAGAAATTTTTTATCATTATTTCTTCAAATAGGTTTCAATTCCTTGCTCTCTCTCTTCTTCTTCTGGTACCCCTATGATGCTAATGTTGGAGTGCTTGATGTTGTCCCAGAGGCCCCTTAAATTCTCCTAATTTTTTTGGATTCTTTTTTTCTTTCTCTCTCTCTCTCT
>NW_006440416.1:0-591 GCF_000325575.1 Pteropus alecto | reverse complement strand
GTGTATGTGTGGTGTGTGCACGTGTGTGTGAGTTGTGTGGTGTGTGTACGTGTGTGGTGTGTGTGCATGTGTGCATGTGTGCGAGTAGTGTATATGTGTGGTGCGTGCATGTGCGTGGTGTGTGGTGTGTGGTGTGTATGTGTGTGAGTACTGTGCGTGCACATGTGTATGCATGCGTGTGAGTTGTGTGGTACGCGCACGCATGTGTGGCGTGCTCGTGTGTGTTCATGTGTGAGTCATGTGGCGTGCATGTGTGCAACTGGTGTGTATGTGCAGCGTGCTTGTGTGTGGGTGTGTGAGTGGCATGTTCATGTGTGTTCACATGTGTGTCATGTGGTGTGTCGTGTGTCGCATGTACACACATGCACATGTGTGTGTGTACGTGTGTGAGCATCACATTGGTTCCGCTCCTCTGAGGGGCCCGCTGGTCCCCTGGGGGTCTCCTGCCGCTGGAGCTGTGGCCCACCAGGTCCACACTGGCTCCCCCCAGGTCCAGGGGTGACATGGTCCCCTCCTGGGCGAGACAGGACACCCCACCCTGCCTTTCTCCTCAGGTTGGCCTGCAAATGTGCCTTTGATAAAGGCACCTCA
>NW_006440415.1:0-488 GCF_000325575.1 Pteropus alecto | reverse complement strand
TTATAAAGATAGAAAATGATGTAGGTCAAAAACAGATCTGTTTAATAATAGAAGAACATTAAAGAAAATAAGCGAAGATAACTTTCTAAAACGTCTAATAGATATATTTGTTTAAAATAATAGCAACAGTGTATTCAATGATAGCTTATTATAAGTGAAATGAATGACAACAATAATACAAGGGACAGGAGGAGGGAGGAATTAAGAATATTTCATTGCTATAAGGTACCTGCGCTATGTGTGATGGGGTATAGTGTTATTTGAAAGTAGATTAGGATAAGCTGTAAATGTATATTGCAAATTCTCCTGCAACAACCACAAAAATGTTATTTGTTAAAAAGCATAATTGATATGCTACAAAAAGGAACCATATAAAATGCTCAGTTTAAACCACAAAAGCAGGAAGGGGGAATAGGAACAGAAAACAAAGGCAGTGAATAAAAAACTAACATGTGGTAGATATTAATTCAACTATATCAATAATCACT
>NW_006440414.1:0-454 GCF_000325575.1 Pteropus alecto | reverse complement strand
GTGAGGAAAAGGAGCAGGGACTAGAAACCATTTTCTAACAAATAGTGGACGAGAATTTCCCAAATCTAAAGAATGAGCTGGAGCTTGGAATTAAAGAAGTCAACAGAACACTCAATTATCTCAACTCAAAAAGGCCTTCCACCAAGACTCATTGTATTAAAATTATCAAAAAATCAATGACAAAGACAGAATTCTCATGGCAGGCAGGGAGAAGAAGACGGTAACTTATAAAGGTAAACCCAATAGATTATCCTCAGACTTCTCAGCACAAACCTAAGAAGCCAGAAAGAAATAGAATCGAATATTCAAATTATTAAGTGAAAGGAACTACCAGCCTAGAATAATGTATCTAGCTAAGCTCTCCTTTAGCTATGAAGGAGAAATGAAGACTTTCCAGACATACAAAAACTGAGAGAATACTCCACTACGAGGCCTGCACTACAGGAAATACTGA
>NW_006440413.1:0-671 GCF_000325575.1 Pteropus alecto | reverse complement strand
ACCAATATTTCTCATGAACACAAATGCAAAAATCCCAAATAAGATACTAGAGAACCGAATACAGCATCATATTAAAAAGATCATACATCATTATCAAGTGGGCTTCATCCCAAAGGCACGGGGATGGTTCAGCACACACGAATCGATTAATTTGAGACACCACATAAACAAATTAAAAAATAAGTATCATATGATTTTATCAATAGATGCAGAAAAAGCCTTCGAAAGGATACAGCATCCATTTATGATCAAAACACTTAACAAAATTGGTATTGAAGGAAATTTTGCCACATATAACAAAATCTCAACCAACATTATACTTAATGGTGAAAAACTAAAAACCTTCCCTCTAAGTACAGGAACAAGGCAAGGCTGTCCACTATCACCACTGTTATTCAGTATAACATTAGAGGTCTTAGAGAGTGCAATCAGACAAGAGAAAGATGTAAAAGGCATCCAAATAGGACACGTAGAAGTCAAACTGTCATTATTTGTGGATGACATGATTCTGTATATAGAAAACCCTAAAATCTCTATAAGAACACTACTAGAAACAATACACAAATACAGTAAAGTCTCTGGATACACAATCGCCATTTATAAAATGTATAGCGTTCCTATACTCTAATAATAAAATGACAGAAAAAGAAGTGGAAAAATATGTTTTTTTG
>NW_006440412.1:0-464 GCF_000325575.1 Pteropus alecto | reverse complement strand
TGGCTATTGTAAATAATGATGCAATGAACATAGGGATGCACATATCTTTTCAAATTAGCATTTTTGTTTCCTTCAGATAATTACCTAGAAGTGGTATTGCTGGGTAGTATAGCAGCTCTGTTTTTACATTTTGAGGAATCTCCATACAGTTTTCCATAATGGTTGCACCAATTTACAATCCCACCAACAATGAGAGGTCCTTTTTCTTCACATCCTCACAGGCACTTGTTATTTGTTGATTTTAATGTTAGCCATTTGGACAGGTATGAGGTGGTATCTCATTGTTTTGATTTGCATTTCCCTGATGATTAGTGATATTGAGCATCTTTTCATATGTCTGTTGGCCATCTGTAGGTCCTCTTTTGAGAAATATCCATGCAAGTCCTCCACCTATTTTTAAAATTGGGTTGTTTATTTTTTGGTATTAAATTATATATTTTGGATATTAACCTCTTATTAGATAT
>NW_006440411.1:0-890 GCF_000325575.1 Pteropus alecto | reverse complement strand
TATAAAAGGGAACCAGTCAGAAATAAAGAATACATAATCTGAGATGAAGAGTATACTAGAGAGAATCAACAGAGTGGAGGAAGAAGAGGATTGAAACACCGATATAGAGGATGGGGAAGCCAAGGACACTCAATCAGAATGTCAAGGAAAAAGTAACCAAGACTATAATAATAATTTAAGGAGCCCATGGGACAAAATTAAGAGTAACAACATAGGGGTACCTGAAGAGGGAGAAAAAGAATTTGAATATATATTTGAAGAAATAATGATAGAAAACATCCCTAACCCAGTGAAGGAAATAGACATAGGACCCCAGGAAGCTCAGAGAGTCCCCAAAACACCAAGACACATCATAATTAAAATGCCAAAGATTAAAGACAAAGAGAGAATCTTAAAAGCAGCAAGAGAAAAGGAATTAGTTACCTACAAGGAAGCACCCATACAACTGGCAGCTGATTTCTCAAAAAATACTTTGTAGGACAGAAGGGCTTGGCACAAAATATTCAAAGTGTTGAAAACCCAGGATCAACAACCAAGAATACTTTATCCAGCAAAGCTGTCATTTAGAGTTTAAGGACAGATAAAGAGCTTCCTAGACAAAAATAAGCTAAAGGAATTCATCAACAACAAGCTAGTATTACAGGAATTATTGGAGGAGCTTCTTTAAGAAGAAAAAGCATGTATCAAAAAGATGAATAAAAAATGGTAATAACGACATATTTATCAACAAGTACTTCAAATGGAAAAGAATTAAGTGCTTCAACCAAAAGACAGGGAAGCTGAATGGATAAGAAAACAAGACCCCTACATATGCTGCCTACAAGAGACTCACTTTAGAGTTAAAGACACACATGAACTAAAAGAAAGGGGATGAAAAAAGATATTGCTTT
>NW_006440410.1:0-1123 GCF_000325575.1 Pteropus alecto | reverse complement strand
TATATATAATATTTATTATTATATGTGTATTCATTAATATATGTGTATTTATTCATTTATCTTTTATATATGTATAAAATGGTAACTTTTTAAAGATATAGCTATCTTAAAAAGTTACCATTTTATACTCTCACAAATTTTCATTCTTACTAATTTTAAAAAATAGTATAATCTCATCAGTCTAGTAAACCATAATTAACTAAATTTTGTTTTAAAATTTACTTGCTTGTAAATTATTTTTGCACATCTTTATGTGTCATTTGTATTCCTTTTCTAAAAGATCTTTTCATATATTTTATCTGTATTTTGTTGAGATCTTGTATTTGTAGAGACTTCAAAAGATTTTTTAAATATATATGCGATTTCTGACAAAGATCTAATATTATTTTTTAGACAGTTAAACATTTAGTTATTCTAACATCATTTATTAAAGTGTCCACTGCTTCTCTCATTGATTCCAATGTCAATTAAATCAGAAACTAAATTCTTTCATTATTTACATATATTTCTAGATTCTATTTTATAACAGTGAATTATGTGTATGAAACCAATAACCACTATTTTAATTATAATTGTTTTTTGGTATACTTTTTACCTGGAAAAAAATTTGTCTTATTGTTTTCTTTTATATAATTTTCTTAATAAGTATGTAAGTAAGCATTTCTCTTTCCATGTTAACTTTCATGGTCAATTAAATTAGTCTTCAAGGTCCATTAAAAAATTCTGTTGGGTAAACACCCAGAAGTACAGTTGTTGGGCCAAAAGGTAGATCTATTTTAAATTTTTTGAAGAGCTCCAAACTGTTTTCCAGAGTGGCTGCACCAATTTGCAATTCCACCAACAGTGTACAAGTGTTCTTTTTTTTCCATATCCTCACCAATACGTATTGTTTTTGGTTTATTGATGATAACCATCTAGACAGGTGAGGTGAAATCTCATTGTGGCTTTAATTTTCATTTCTTCAATGATTAATTATCTTGAGCATTTTTTTCATGTGTCTATTGGCCATCTGTATTTCTTCTTTGGAGAAATACTTATTCATGTCTTTTGTTCGTTTTTAAATTGGATTGTTTGTTTTTATGTTGCTGAGTTATATGAGTTCTTTATAAATTTTAGATATTAA
>NW_006440409.1:0-769 GCF_000325575.1 Pteropus alecto | reverse complement strand
TTATTTTTTTATTTGGGGAATTTAAAATTTCTTTATTCCTTATGTATTATGTTTTCAAATGGAAAGGCACATTGAGTTATTGGTATGCTTAAAACGTGTTTGGTAAGAAATAAGATATTGATCTCACATTTTTCTCCAAATAGACAATTGTCTCAATGCCATTTATTGAATAATACAAAATGTATCTCCTAATAAGAGTGCTACCATAATAATCATCTAAATCCTGCATGTTATTTGGTCTGTATCTGAATCAGGCAGAGCCACTACCGCACTGTTTTAGAGTTCTTTATATTTGGCAGAAGAGGACTTCCCCTGTTCTCCTGCCTTATTTTTTACTTATTTTTGGATTAAATTTAGATGAGCTAGCTTTCTTCCTTAAGAACTATGTTAGAATTTTAACTGCAAGTAGGTTAAATTTTAGATTAATTTGGTAGAATATGTACCTTTGCAATCGTTTATCGAATATGTACATTTGCAATCGTTTATCTTTCTTTCTGGAATCATGGCATTTCTATCCATTTATTAAGATTATATGCCTCTCTGGAGAATTTGAAGACCCCGATTGATTCTTGTTAATATCTTAATACACGGATTGGCTTGTTGATAATGTGGATAGGATTGTTTTCACAGTATATTTTCATCTTATTATTCCTGATTATTGTTTACATAGAATAATGATGATGATATCATGATGATGATGATCATGATCATGATGATGAATATTTCTTGAGTATTCACTGAAGGCCAGCTCATTGTGTTAAGCATTTTA
>NW_006440408.1:0-808 GCF_000325575.1 Pteropus alecto | reverse complement strand
TAAAAGCAGCTTGGAAAAATAAAATTGCACCACTATCCATCAGTGACTGTTGTCCTCCTGATCCCACCTTTGTCTTTTTCATTTTGGCATCTCCCACTGTTCCTGCTCAGGCATCAAGCAGGCTGTGCTGGACGCAGCAGACAGGTAATGCAGACTCTCTCAGGATGAATCCGACTGGAGCCTCTGACCCACCGCCAGTGTCCCAGCTGAGTGTCCACAAATCAGAAAGCCTGAGCATGGGTCCTTCAAAGGGGTTCTAAGGTTTCAGTTTCCTTCTATCCCACCCAGATGGCTGGAATTCCATCCAGTTTCTACAGTCAGAATTATTGGAATCTCCTCTTCCTTGGGCTGGGACCCTGTGCTGCAAAGCCTCTAAATGAGACCAGAATCCCCCTCTCCCTCAGGAGAGCCTCTGCATCCTCACTCTCCCTCCCGGTGATCCTCCACCACCCCTGGGTGCTGGTCTAGCCTGATTTGCAACTTTGCCCCTCCTACCAGCTTCAGTGTGGCTCCTTGTTTATCTTATCAGAAGTACCTATTAAGATCAGCTGGACTTCAGGTGATTCTCCCTTCAATTATTTTATAATTTGGTTTTAAGTTCAATGCGAACCTGGGAGTAGGTGAACTCTGCTTTTATCTAGTCTGCCATCTTCTGCCAAAATTACGTAGGTTCGTTTATTTTATTTTTTTCCCCAGAAAGAATCGTACTAATTGTGAAAACAATACCAGACTGGACAAGGCTAGCGATTTAAAAATGTTAAATTCCCCCCTTCTAGATAGATATAGTAAAACATGCCATTTTTCAAAG
>NW_006440407.1:0-491 GCF_000325575.1 Pteropus alecto | reverse complement strand
ATTCAAAATGATGAAAAGCAAGAACCTACAACCAATATCACTCTACTCAGCAAAGCTATTATAGAAATGAAGGACAGATAAAGAGCTTTCCAGACAAACAAACAAACAAAAAAGCTAAAAGAGTTCATCATCACCAAGCCAGTATGACAGGAAATGTCAAAGGGACTTTTTAAGAAAAAGAAGTGAAAAGGAAAAAAAAAAGATTTAAAAAAAATGAATAATAAAATGGCAATAACTACATATCTAGCAACGATTACTTTTAATGTAAATGGATTAAATGCTCCAGTCAAAAGATAGAGTGGCTGAATGGATAAGAAAACAAGACCCTTACATATGTTGCCTACAAGAGACTCATATTAGATTGAAAGACACATACAGAATAAAAGTAAAGGGATGGAAAAGATATTTCATGAAATTGAAACAAACAAAGAAAAAAAGCTGGCGTAACAATACTGCTACCAGACAAAATAGACTTTAAAACAAAGTCTACA
>NW_006440406.1:0-437 GCF_000325575.1 Pteropus alecto | reverse complement strand
CCGTCAGGTGACACATCTCAGCTCCAAAGACAAATATAGACTCAAAGTGAAAGGGTGGAAGAAGATATTTCAAGCAAATGGCATTCAGAAAAAGCGGGATTATCAGTACTAACATCAGATGAAATAGACTTCAAAATAAAAAAGGTAAAGAAAGATATTGTGGGACACTTCATAATGATAAAGGGAATCATGCATCAAGAATGCATCACACTTATTAATATCTATGTTCCCAATCAGGGAGCCCCGAAATATATAAAGTAATTACTATCAAAACTAAAGGGAGAAACAGACCAAAACAGTATCATAGTAGGGGACCTAAATACCCTACTGTCGGATATAGACAGATCATCCAAATGGAAAATCAATACGAGAATATCATCCTTAAATAACACAATAGACTACCTGGACATAATTGAAATTGACAGAGCCTTCCATCC
>NW_006440405.1:0-846 GCF_000325575.1 Pteropus alecto | reverse complement strand
TATGTTAATTCTTCCAACCCAAGAACATGGAATATAGTTCCATTTCTTCTAATCTTCTTCGATTTCTTATAATAGGGTCTTGTAGTTTTCATTATATAGGTCCTTCACATGTTTCATTAAATTTATTCCAAGGTATTTTATTCTTTTTGTTGCAATTGCAAAAGGAATTATTTTTTCCACTTCTTTTTCTGACACTTCATTATTACAGTATAGAAATGCTATGAATGTTTGAACATTGATTTGTAACCAGAAACTTTACTGTATTTGCTTATTGTTTCTAGTAGTGTTCTTGTGGAGTCTTTAGGGTTTTCTATATAGAGAATCATGTCATCCACAAATAGTGACAGTTTGACTACTTTGTTTCCTATTTGGATGCTTTTTACATCTTTCTATTGTCTGATTGCACTTGCATGGACCTCCAATGTTATATCGAATAGCAGTGACAATAGTGGACAGCCTTGCCTTGTTCCTGATCTTAGAGAAAAGGTTTTTAGTTTTTTACCATTTAGTATAATGTTGGCTGAGAGTTTGTCATATGTGGCCTTTATTATGTTAATGCACTTTACTTCTATACCGATTTTGTGAAGTATTTTGTTCATAAATGGGTGCTGTATCTTGTCAAAGCTTTTACTGCATCTATTGATATGATCATATGATTCTTATTTTTTAATTTGTTTATATGGTGTATCACATTAATTGATTTGCATATGTTGAACAATCCCTGTGCCCCTGGGATGAAGCCCAGTTGGTCGTGGTGTATAATCTTTCGAATATGTTGCTGTATTCTCCTCCCTAGTATCTTATTTAGGATTTTTTGCACCTGTATTCATGAGAGATATTGGTCTG
>NW_006440404.1:0-571 GCF_000325575.1 Pteropus alecto | reverse complement strand
CACATGCTGTGGTGGTGTAACTGCAAATTGCTACAGCCACTATGGAAAACAGTATGAAGGTTCCACAAAAATCTAAGAATTGATCTACCATGTGATCCACCAATCTCTCTACTGGGTATTTACCCCAAAGTCTTGAAAACCCATATCCGAAAAGATACTTGCACACCAATGTTCACAGCAGCATTATTCACAGTGGCCAGGACATGGAAGCAACGGAAGTGTCCTACAGTAGATGATTGGCTAAAGAAGCTGTGGTACATATATACAATGGAATATTACTCAGCCATAAGAGATGAAATATTGCTATCTGCAACCACATGGATGGACCCTGAAATAATCATGCTAAGCGAAATAAGCCAGACAGAAAAGGCTGAAAATCAAGTGATATCACTTATATGTGGGATATAAGCCTAAAAGCAACAAATGAACAGGACAAACAAACAGAGCCTCATGGACACGGACAATAGACTAGTGGTTACCAGAGGGGATGGGTAGAAGGGAAGGGGAAATAAATAATAAAATATTAAAGTTAATAAAAAATAAAATGATAAGAACTAAAAAAATACTATCC
>NW_006440403.1:0-1195 GCF_000325575.1 Pteropus alecto | reverse complement strand
ACTTCTGGACTCTCGATTCTATTCCACTGGTCCATTTATCTTTTGCTGTCAATACCATGCCATTTTGATTACTGTCACTTTGTAGTATAATTTGAAATTGGGCAGAGTGATGCCTCCAGCCTCATTCTTTTTTCTCAGGATGGCTTTGGCAATTTGGGGTCTTTTGTGGTTCCATACAAATCTGATGCTTTTTGTTCTATTTCTTTAAAAAATGCCAATGGGATTTTGATGGAGATTGCATTAATTCTGTATAAGGCTTTAGGTAATATGGTCATTTTAACTATGTTGATTCTTCCAATCCAAGAACATGAAATATCTTTCCATTTCTTTGTATCTTCTTCGATTTCTTTTAATAGGGACTTGTAGTTTTCATTATATATGTCCTTCATTTGTTTCTTTAGATTTATTCCTAGGTATTTTATTCTTTTTATTGCAATTGCAAAAGGAATTATTTTTTCCACTTCTTTTTCTGACATTTCATTATTAGAGTATAGGAATGCTATGGATTTTTGAATGTTGATTTTGTATCCAGAAACTGTATTGTATTTGCTTATTGTTTTGAGTAGTGTTTTTGTGGAGTCCTGAGGGTTTTCTATATAGAGAATCATGTCATCTGCAAATAGTGACAGTTTGACTTCTTCGTTTCCTATTTGGATGCCTTTTATATCTTTCTCTTGTTTGATTGCACTCGCTAGGACCTCCAATGTTATATTGAATAAGAGTAGCGATAGTGGACAGCCTTGCCTTGTTTCTGATCTTAGAAGAAAGATTTTTAGTTTTTCACCTCTAAGCGTAATGTTGGCTGAGGGCGTGTCATATATGGCTTTTATTATGTTAAGTTACTTTCCTTCTATACAGATTTTGTTAAGTGTTTTGTTCATAAATGAATGCTGTATCTTGCCGAAGGCTTTTTCTGCATCTATTGATATGATCATATGATTCTTATTTGTTAATTTGTTTATGTGGTGTATCACATTAATCGATTTGCATATGTTAAACTTCCCTGTGCCTTTGGGATGAAGCCCAACTGATCATGGTGTATAATCTTTTTAATATGTTGCCGTATTAGGTTTGCTAGTATCTTATTTAGGATTTTTGCATCTGTGTTCATGAGAGATATCGGTCTGTAGTTTTCTTTTTTGTGTGTTATCCTTGTCAGATTTTGGTATTAGGGTAATATTGGTCTCATAAAATG
>NW_006440402.1:0-807 GCF_000325575.1 Pteropus alecto | reverse complement strand
TAGTGAGTGCAATCAGACAAGAGAGAGATATAAAAAACATCCAAATAATAAACGAAGAAGTCAAACTGTTACTATTTGCAGATGACATGATTCTCTATATAGAAAACCTTAAAAAGACTCCACAAGAACACTGCTAGAAACAATAAGCAAATATAGTAATGTTTCTGGATTCAAAATCAACGTTCAAAAATCCATAGCTTTCCTATACTGGAATAAGTGTCAGAAAAAGAAATAGAAAAAAATAATTTCTTTAGCAATTGCAACAAAAAGAGTAAAATGCCTAGGAATAAATTTAACGAAATAGGGGAAGGACCTGTAATGAAAACTATAAGACTTTATTAAAAGAAATCAAAGAAGATACAAAGAAATGGAAAGATATTCTGTGTTCTTGGATTGGAGGAATCAACATAGATCAACATACGTTAAAATGACCATATTACTATAACATTTAACAGATTTAATGCAATCCCCATAAAAATCCCAGCGACATTTTTTAAAGAAATAGAAGAAAAAATCATCAGATTTGTATGGAAACACAAAAGACCCTGTATTGCCAAAGCCATCCTAAGAAAAAAGAACAAGGCTGGCGGCATCATTCTGCCTAACTTCAAATAAAACTACAAAGCAACAGTAAACAAAACGACATGGTATTGGCAGAAAAACAGACACATGGACCAGTGGAACAGAATCGAGAGTCCAGAAGTAAACCATATTTACATGGGCAAATAATTTTCGACAAATAAGCCAAAACCATACGGTGGAGAAAGGAAACCCTCTTCAACAAATGGTGCTTGGAAAACTGGAAAG
>NW_006440401.1:0-271 GCF_000325575.1 Pteropus alecto | reverse complement strand
CTTCTTTTACTGAGCATAATGTCTTCAAAGTTTATGTGCTGTAAGGTGAATTAGTATTTTGTTCCTTTTTATGGCTGAGTAATATTCCACTGGGTGGCTATGCCATATTTTGTTTATCCATTCATCCATCAATGGACATTGGGATGTTTCCACCTTTTGGCTATTTTGACTAATGCTGCTGTGAACATTCATGAACAGGTTTTTATATGAACATTTGTTTTCATTTCTCTTGGGTGTATACCCAGGAGTGGAATTGCTGGGTCATGTGGTA
>NW_006440400.1:0-629 GCF_000325575.1 Pteropus alecto | reverse complement strand
CAGCAGTGTATGAGGGTTCCTTTATCTCCGCATCTTCTCGAGCATTTGTTATTAATTGTCCTGTTAATTATAACTATTCTAACAGGTGTGATATGGTATCTCATTGTGGTTTTGATTTTCATTTCCCTAATAGCTAGCAATGTTGAGCATCTTTTCAAATATTTGTTAGTCACTTCTATGCCCTCTTTGGAGAAGTATCTATCTATTCAGGTCTTCTGACCATTTTTTGATTGGATCATCTGTTTTGTTGTTGTTGTTGTTGTTATTATTAAGTTGAATGAGTTCTTTGTATATTTTGGGTATTATTAGGCAATTATTGGAGGTGTTGCTTGAAAATATATATTCACGTTCAGATGGTTGTCTCTTCACCTTGTTGACAATTTCTTTTGCTGAGCAGAAGCTTTTTAGTTTGATGTAGTCCCATTCATTTAGTTTAGCTTTTACTTCTCATGCCTTCGAGATCAAATTCATAAAATCCTCTTTAAGTTCAAGGTCCTTGAGTTTAGTTCCTATGTTTTCTTCTATGCATTTTATTGTTTCAGGTCTTATATTCAGGTCCTTAATCCATTTCGAGTTAAGTTTGGTGTGTAGTGGTAGACAACAGCCTAGTTTCATTCTTTTGCAGGTGA
>NW_006440399.1:0-295 GCF_000325575.1 Pteropus alecto | reverse complement strand
ATAAGAAGGTTCAAATCATACCAACCTTATTCTCTAATCATAATGCCTTGAAACTAGAGATCAACCGCAAAAAGAAATGAGGAAGAAACACAAATACATGGAGGTTAAACAACATGCTACTGAAGAAAAACTGGGTCAGAAGAAATAAAAAGAGAGATTGAGAGATCAAGAGATACATAGAAATGAATGATAATGATAGTACAACATAGCAATACTTTGGGATATGGCAAAAGCGGGCTTAAGAGGAAAGTTCATATCAGTATAGGCCTACCTCCAAAAACAAGAACGAGCCCAA
>NW_006440398.1:0-583 GCF_000325575.1 Pteropus alecto | reverse complement strand
TACCAAAAAGTAAACGTCCAGGACCAGATGGCTTCGCCAGTGAACTCTACTAAACATTCAAGAAGATTTAATACCTATTTTCATCAAACTCTTCCAAAAAATCAAAGAAGAGGCAACAATTCCCAACTTATTTTATGAAGCCAATATTAGCCTGATACCAAAACCTGGTAAGCACAACACACACACACAAAAAAACTACACACCGATATCTCTCGTTGACACAGATGCAAAAATCCTAAATAAGGTACTAGCGAACCAAATACAGCAACATATTAAAAATATTATACACCATGACTAAGAGGGCTTCATCCCAGAGGCACAGGGATGGTTCAACATACACAAATCGATTAATGTGACACAACACATAAATTAAAAAATAAGAATCATATGATCATATCAATAGACGCAGAAAAAGCATTCAACAAGATATAGCATCCATTTGTGATCAAAATACTTCATAAAATTGGTATAGAAGGAAAATACCTTAATATAATGAAGGCCATATATGACAAACCCTCAGTCAGCATTAGACTTAATGGTGTAAAACTAAAAACCTTTTCTCTAAGATCAGGAACAAAGCAAG
>NW_006440397.1:0-315 GCF_000325575.1 Pteropus alecto | reverse complement strand
TGAGGATTTTTGCATCTATATTCATAAGAGATATTGGTTTGTAGTTTTTTTCTTTCTTTGTATGTCTTTGGTTGGTACCAGGGTAGTACTGGCTTCGTAGTCTATGTTAGGAAGTGTTCTCTCTTCAATTTTTTGAATTTGTAAAAAATTAGTTTTAATTTTTTAAACGTTTGGTGAAATTCACCTGTGAAGCCATCTGGGGTGGGTGTGGGTGTGTGTGTGTGTGTGTGTGTGGCGGGTGTGTTAGGTTTTTTGGTTACTAATTCAATCTCTGTACTTGTTGTCGATCTTTTCACATTTTCTGTTTCTTCTTGA
>NW_006440396.1:0-578 GCF_000325575.1 Pteropus alecto | reverse complement strand
ATGGCCTGTATTATGTTAAGGTATTTTCCTTCTATTTCAATTTTATTATTAAGTGTTTTGATCATAAATGGATGCTGTATCTTGTCGAAGGTTTTTTTCTGCATCTATTGATATGATCATATGATTCTTATTTTCTAATTTGGTATGTGGTGTATCACATTAATTGATTTGCGTATGTCATACCATCTCTGTGCCCCTGGGATGAAGCCCACTTGATCCTGGTCTATGACCTTTTTAATGTGTTGCTGTGTTCAGTTCACTAGTATCTTTTTTAGGAATTTTGCATCTGTGTTCATGAGATATTGGTCTGTAGTTTTCTTTTTTTTATGTTACCTTTACCAGGTTTTGGTATCGTGGCAACATTGCCTCAAAAAAATGCGTTGAGAAGTATTGCTTCCTCTTCGATTTTTTGGAGGAGTTTGAGGAGAATAGGTATTAAATCTTTGAGTGTTTGGTAAAGCTATCTGGTCCTGGAGTTTTCCTTTTTGGTAGGTTTTTGATTGTTTTAATTTCCATACTACTGATCAGTCTATTTAGATTTTACAGTTATTCTTGATTCAGTCTAGGAAGGTTGTATT
>NW_006440395.1:0-264 GCF_000325575.1 Pteropus alecto | reverse complement strand
TGGTTTGCAAAGGAAGCTGGCTTATTCTCTTACTCATCAACTAGACCAGTGGTCCACAACCTTTGTGGCACCAGGAACCGGCACTTCTATGAGACTCTAATGCCTGATGATCTGAGGCGGAGCTGAGATGGTGATGCTGGCGCTGGGGAGCGGCTGCAAATACAGATGAAGCTTCATTTGCTCACTTGCCGCTCACCTCCTGCTCCATGTCCCGGTTCCTGTCAGGCCTTGGACTGATACCGGTCCGCAGCCCAGGGGTTGGGG
>NW_006440394.1:0-415 GCF_000325575.1 Pteropus alecto | reverse complement strand
GCAAGTTGGAAAAGGACCATCATTGACTGATAAATAAGGATATCTAGTTGGAAAAGTAGAAAGCTGTATCCTTCCAAAATAATTTCTCTGTAAGGGAGATATGATATAGTGATAAGTAGAAGTTGTGCTTGTAATAAAATTCATGAAGTGACCATTTGCTTGAGTGTAGCTGCCACGTGATCACATATGAAAAGTGGTCAGCTGCTTCAAAACAGCATGTGGGCTCATTACAGTTTGTTCTGATGGTCTAACTAAAGTTAATAAAGGAGAAAACTCACTTCTGATTGGAGCTGTTGTATTAGCAATTGTCTGGCTGGAAGCAGTCTTGCTTATTAGTGGCGTGTTTAAATTGGTAGAAGTTGGAAATATGCTTTCTCAATGTGTGTCAGCAACAAAACCAGAATGATGATTATCT
>NW_006440393.1:0-741 GCF_000325575.1 Pteropus alecto | reverse complement strand
TATTTTTCTACATACTGGTCCATTTCTTCTAGGTTTTTAAATTTGTTGTTATATACTTTTTAATAGTATTCTTCTATGATCCTTTGTATTTCTGCGATGACAGTCATAATTTCCCCTCTTTCATTCTTGATTTTGTTTATTTGTGTTCTTTCTCCTTTTTCTTTAGTGAGTATAGCCAGGGTTTTGTCATTTTATTAACCTTCTCAAAGAACCAGCTCTTTGTTGCATTTATTTATTTTATTGTTTGTTTGTTTGTTTTGTTTTCAATTTTGTTTATTTCTGCTCGAATTTTTATTATTTCTTTCCTTCTGCTGACTTTATGCTTTATTTGTTCTTCCTCTTCTGGATTTTTAAGATGAAGTGTTAGGTTGTTTATTTGGGCCGTTCTTGTTTTTGGAGATAGGCCTGTAATGATATGAACTTTCTTCTAATGACCACTTTTGCCGTGTCCCAAAAACTTTGATATGTTGTACTATCATTATCATTTGTTTCTATGTATGTCTTGATCCTTCCTTTTATTTCTTTTCTGACCTAGTTATTCTTCAGTAGTATGTTGTTTAATCTCCATATATTTGTGATTCTTCCTGCTTTCTTTTTGCAGTTGCTCTGTAGTTTCGAAGCTTTATGATCAGAGAATATGGTTGGTCTGATTTCAACCCTATTGTATTTGTTGATGCTATCTCTGTATCTCAGTATGTGATTGATTCTTGAGAATGTTCCGTGTACACTAGAGAAGAATGT
>NW_006440392.1:0-525 GCF_000325575.1 Pteropus alecto | reverse complement strand
TCCAAGGTCCTTGAGCTTAGTTCCTATATTTTCTTTATGCATTTTATTTTTTCAAGTCTTATATTTAAGTCCTTAATCCATTTTGAAATAATTTTAGTGTGTGGTGATAGACAATAGTCTAGTTTCATTCTTTTGCAGGTGGCTTTCCAGTTTTCCCAGCACCATTTATTGAAGAGGCTTTCTTTTCTCCACTGTACACTTTTGGCTTCTTTGTCGAAAATTATTTGCCCATATAAATATGGGTTTACTTCTGGACTCTTGATTCTGTTCCACTGGTCCGTGTGTCTGTTTTGCTTCCAATACCATGCTGTTTTGATTACCGTCCCTTTGTAGTAAATTTGAAGTTGGGCAGAGTGATGCCTCTAGCCTCATTCTTTTTTCTCAGGATGGCTTTGGCAATTCGGGGTCTTTTGTGCTTCCATACGAATCTGATAATTTTTTGTTCCATTTTGTTAAAAAAAGGCCGATTTTGATGGAAATTGTTAAAAAAGGGATTTTGATGGAAATTGCATTAAATCTGTATAA
>NW_006440391.1:0-241 GCF_000325575.1 Pteropus alecto | reverse complement strand
TTTCTTTAAAAAATACCGATGGGATTTTGATGAGGCTGCATTAAATCTGTATAATACTATAGGTAATATGGTCATTTTAACTATGTTGATTCTTCCAAGAACACAGAATATCTTTCCATTTCTTAGTATCTTCTTTGATTTCTTTTAATAAGGTCTTGTAGCTTTCATTACATAGGTCCTTCACATATTTCGTTAAATTTCTTTCAAGGTATTTTATTTTTTTGGTTGCAATTGCAAAAGG
>NW_006440390.1:0-647 GCF_000325575.1 Pteropus alecto | reverse complement strand
CTATGAGGCCTGCACTACAGGAAATACAGAAAGGGATCAGTTTACCTAAAACAGAATGACAAAAAAAAAAAAATACGTAATTTGGAGTAAAGTGACTATCAAACAAATAGAATCAAAGGAATGCAACTCTTACTAAGAACAGTGCATTATAAGCTTAAATAATAAGAAGATAATTGTTATAACAAGATAGTAATGAATATTCAGCATACATAGGGACAAATTGAGATAACAATGACTGAAAAGGGGAGGATTCAAAGATCTAAATTTGCAAAGGGGAATGGAGATAAGGCACAATCAGAAGAAAATGGACAACTGTATATATATAACTATCCTTTTCATATTTGTAATGGTAACCACACACCAAAGATTCAGAACCATTGTATATAACATAAAATAAGAAGAACCAGAGGGAACACCCACAAAAGCCAACTAAAATTAAAAAACAAACAAACAAACTAAAAACCGAAACACAAGAACAAGGAAGCAATGGAAACACCACGCTACCAGAAAGCAAAAGATAAAATGGCTATAAGAAGACCTCATATTTCAATAATCACCCTAAATGTAAATGTACTGAACTCACCAATAAAAAGGCACAGAGTTGCAAAAAGAATCAAAAAACAAAACCCAAACATATGCTGCCACCA
>NW_006440389.1:0-506 GCF_000325575.1 Pteropus alecto | reverse complement strand
AAGATAAGGGAACCACTAGGAACCAACAGGGGTGGTGGATGACCCCTGGGCTCTCACGGGCCTTTGGAAGGACTCTCCTCCACCAACTACACCAGACCACACACCTAGGGTGAACTAAGATGCTCCAAGCTTTAGACCCCTACTTTCACTTGTTAGAAGGGAGAAGAACTGCAGAGGAGATGGCCTCACAATGTCCGGCTTGTGCCCAAATTAATCCAAAGAAGGGGAAGATAGAAGAACCTAGGCATAAGGAAAGAGGAACTTATCCAGGGGACCACTGAGAAGTAGATTTCACTGAGTTAACCCCAACTGTGGCGGGCTACAAATATTAACTTGTTTTTATAGACACCTTTTCAGGATGGGTAGAGGCCCTTCCCACCAGGAAAGAGACTGCCTTAGTAGTTACTAAGAAACTACTACAAGAAATTCTCCCTTGATTTGGTCTCCCTGATACTTTAGGGTCGGATAACTGGCCAGCCTTCATAGCAAAGGTATCACAACAATTG
>NW_006440388.1:0-8240 GCF_000325575.1 Pteropus alecto | reverse complement strand
ATCATTCCTTATCTATAATTCAGAAATCAAAAAAAATTTTTCAAAATGAAAGTTTTTCATAAAGTTAGTGTAAATTGTTTAGCAACAAAAACTTGGCCTGAACTAACATGAGCCTTTATATTATCTTTAATTGTTAGACTTTACATGATTTATATTTGTCCTATTTTGTGTGGATAGGCTTATGTTTCACTTTCAAAGAAAGGATGCTGCTCCACATCATTCTATTATTCCCTAAATGTCTGAACTCCAAAGCATCTGCACCTAAGAATTTCAGTTAAAGTATTGTGGACAACGTTTTGCAATTTGGAGAAAAAGAAGAGGGAAGTTAGGAATGAAGAAAGAGAGGAAGAAAAGAAAAGAGGGAGGGGAAAAGGAAGGGAAGGAGAAAGGGAGGGAAACATTTATTTTCTAGGTGGAATAAGAAAGTCCTAGAAGGAGTTCCAAGGGCAAATTATATGTAATAAAATATTAAAATATAAATTTCACCATTGTTTCTGTCAAAGTTCTTCACCCAAAGTCCACCAGAAACGCTGGTTGGATTCACTGTTTGTTGCAGGTGGGGAGAACACACACCATGGAGGAACCATGGGGCGTTTCAGCAAGGGAGTGTTAGAAGAGACTAGTAGGATTTAGACTTTTGTTTGTGATTTAGGGGAGGGCCTACGGGAGGCGGGATTCACTCTATATTGGGTGCTATCAGAAAGTTGAGGCAAATCCATGACTGGGTATCTCAGTAAATCTTACATCTCAGGACAGAAGACTGGAGGAGGATAGAGCTATAATTGGTGAAGAAGAAGCTGAGAGTGGGTGTTCGGCATTCTGTGTGAAGCACAAGGCATTGTTTTTGCCCGTGCATAGGCAATTATGAAGTGGCCTTGCTCAGTTTCACTGTTCATAGTGTCAGAGCACTCTGACGTAGGTGTTTATATCAAAGGGGAGAATCACGTGGTCTACTGTGAGTGCCAGGCCAGTTTCTGAAGGTCAGGACTATGCTTTTCTATGCTTTTTTCTTTCTCATCTCAGTGTCAGCTGAAGCCCGGAGCTGTGGGGGAAAAAAAAGGGTGTCAGAGGCTCCATGTTCTAAAGAGGGTGACAGATCTTTTTGGTAAAAAACATTCTAAATATGACCCAAATACCAGTCCAGTGACCCTTAGCCTGTCACCCACTTTCAGCTTGAAGGTTGATAGGCACAAATGAAGGGTCAGGATTTCCTGAGAGAATATTGCTCATAGAGGCAGGAGGCACTTCCCCCTCACCTTCAGCCATAAACCTGTAATATGTCTGAAGGTGAGACCCTTAGAAATCTGTAGCTCCCTGGCTGCAGAAGCGGGAGAAGGGAGACATGGAAAGAGCTGTGGGTGACTTGAGGAAGGGAAACAGCCTCCAGGCAAGAGGACTACCTTCGGAGCAACAGGCCCCAGCAAACTATCTGTAGTGGGGAGGGCTGCTGGAGGCAAGGATGAGGGGCATCAAGGACATCAGGCACAGGTGAGCTAATGCGGACCCAGAGCCCAGTACAGAGACTTCCAAGAAACCATAGGAGCTCTGCCTCACAGAAGCCACCACAGCAGATGATGGCTGTGCCCTGACCTCTCCTGCTTCTCCTCCTCCAACTCCAGAGAAGCCCAAAGCTGACTTCTGGGTAGAGAAGAAGGAGGGGAAGGGAAAGGAGGTAATATAGTGAGGAAACCACCCATGTCCCTCCTTCCTCACAGCAGGTCTCCCCACCTGAGACAAGTCCGTGCTGGAGCGGGGGACAAGCTTTGGATCAGGCCAGAGACTGAAGTTTAAATAATTCAATTAAATTGATGTTGTAATACCTCCAGAATAAGATGTTTTAATGTTTGAGAAAGACCGAGAAAGTTTCAGAATCTATGGATGATATCAACAAGAATAGAGTTTTAGGCAAAGGCAATGGTGAAAGAATAAAGTTTTTTTGCTTGCATTCAGCATTCACAGTTTGTTCTATAAGTCCTTACATAAACACTGTGATATGCTGGTGAATTATTTTAGTTAATAGACTTTTTTAGAGCAGTTTTAACTTTACAGAAAAATTTGAGCAGAAAGTACAGAGAGTTCCCACATACTTCCTCTCCCCACCCCAACTGCCTACATTTTCCCCTATTATTAACATTTTGCATTCCTGTGATGAGCTTGCAACAATGTGAGACTGTTTCCATTGATAATTTGTTATTCATTAAAATCCATTGTTCACATTAGGGTTCATTCTCTGTGCTATATAGTTCTGTGGGTTTCGACAAGTATATAATGGCATGTATACACCATTATTGTTTCACACAGAATAATTTCACTGCCCTAAAAATCCCCTGTGCAATATCTGTTCATCCTTCTTTAACTCCTCCCGGCCCCAGAAACCACTGGTTTCCATACTTGCCCAAAGTTTTGCCTTTTCCAAAATGTCATATCGTTGGAATCATACCGTTTGTAGACTTTTCAGACTGACTTCTTTCATTTAGTAGTATGCATTTAAAGTTCCTCCATGTCTTTTCATGGCTTGATAGATAACCCATTTCTTTTTATCACTGAATAATATTCCATTGTATTCTAAATTTTATATTCCACAGTTTGTTTATCCACTCACTTTTTGAAAGACATCTTGGTTGACTCCAAGTTTTGGCAATTATGCATAAAGGCCGTCAGAAACATTTGCGTGCAAGTTTTTGTGTGGACATAACTTTTCAACTCATTTGGATAAATAACTGGGAGCATGGGTCACAGGGTAAGACTATATTTAGCTTTGTAAGAAACTGCCAAACTGTATTCCGAAGTATCTGTACCATTTTGCATTCCCATCAGCAACAAATGAGAGTTTCTGTTGCTTCACATCAAGTCAGCATTGGGTGTTGCCAGTGTTTTCGACTTTAGTCATTCTTGTTGTTTTGCTGGTAGTCTTTAAACTAGCTCTCCAGTGAATCCTTGGCTTGTTTGCAGATTTTCATGGTATAAATATTCCTAACATGGCCAATTTCAAGCAAGGATGTCGCTGAACACTGAATTGGGAAAAGATGTGCAGGGCTATGTGCAGGCTTCAGCACACCACTGCCTTTGAAAATGCTCAGTTCAGAGAGTCAGCTTAGCCATTCTCAATGTATCCCTCTGCCATCTTCTTAGACTGGGTGGCCACTACTTGATCATAAAGGGTTGCTATCCTGGTGCTCAAAGTGAGGGGAATCATGTAAGCAGCTTCCCCTACTGAAGAGAGGCTTAAATAGGCTGATCTCTGTCTTAATGACAAAGATGCGAAGGTTGACAAGTGGGAATTTGGTAGTCACTGTCATTTCCATCAATGCTTAGTGCTACTGCAGACCTTCCAATCTCTAGAAACTTGTTCCCAAAATCTTCTATAATGGTTTATGCCAGCAAGCAAAGCCTTGCCACCCTAGACCTTCTCTCTCTGTTGTTCACCTCCTTTTAAAGAGAGCTGTTAGGGGAGCCTCCTCTTCCCTGCTCTCCCTCACCTTTCCTAATTTCTCTTGCCCTAGGTAAAGAAGTTGGTTCATGACCATTTGGCAGTATAATTCAGATAGATAAATGCTGATCTAGAGGACATGAAAAGATTCCCCCTCTCCTAACCCAGCCTCTTACTCTGACCCCACCCCATTCAGCTCCCCCCATAACTTTTCCATAGCCAATGCGGTTTCCATGGTTTCTTAGAGAACCTCAGATATAGATGTTAAGTTTTCCGAAATAAGAAGACAATCATATGCACAAAGGATTAGTTTTTTAAACCTTGATGAGGGTTTAATTATGTAACTGATTCCTTTTTTTCCTAGAGCATTTTTTTCTTTGTCATCAATAACTAGAGTTGCTAATGACCATTTGATGATTTATTCTCCAGCAATTATTTGATTAAAGTTAAATTTAGCTCTATATATGAGATTATGCTTTGAAGTGTGACCAAATTAAACTGGGTTTCACAAGAACCAAACAGGTGCAGCCTTGAAGTCAAAGCAGGGGTGTGGGAGAGGGGCTCTTGGGTCCTGTGCCCAGTCTAGTCACATTAATCCTAATCCACTTGCATAGAGGGAATCTTTAGTACCATTAACAGACAGGATTAGTAGGAGTGATCATCCCAGATAAGTGAAGTAATTTGTCTAAAGAAAAGAGCTCCTCACGGCCCTGAAGTTGCAGTCAGTGTCCTGCTCCTTGCTGGCATCTCCGGCCTATTCTAAGCACCCTGCCCTAAGCCCAAGTCTGACCTTAGGCTGATTGTGTAACCTCTTGAGATTAGAGTCCTCCTCTGTTACCTGAGACCACAAGCTTTTCACGATAGACAGGTGGTCTGTCTCAGAGGGTGCAGCTGTCTCAGATGGGTTAGAAGCTGGCAACAAGGAATTTAAAACCAGCTTTGTCACCATTGGTGCTATGTGACCTTGACTGAACAAAGCTCTTAATTTGAACCTGTTTCTCTCTCTAAATAAGAATGGTGTAGATAATGAGGTAGAAAATTACAAGATGTTCGCTGTAACTGCCTAGCCTACAAATATTTTGTTGAACCTGATCTGAAGCCCAATTTCTTGGCCTATAAGAGTCCAAAACCCTTTCCACAGATTCTGTGAATTTCTATGCTTACCTCTTCATGATTCTTCTGGCACCAGGTACCTCGTTGGTGCATGCTACCTCTCTTCTACCCCACATCAATCCAGATATCAGCCCAGCCCCTAATGCCATGGAAAATTCACTAGTATACAAGCACATTGAGAATTCAGAGAAACTGAATATGAGGGAGGTAGCCATGGAGTGGGGTCACTTCGTGCACATTGCAGTCTTTTACCTCCCCTCCCCTATACCTCTCTAATATAAGGTAAAAACGCTCCCCAGGCTGGTGGGACATATTCCATCCAAGCCCAGTTCACTTCAATTTTCAGCTTCTATCCTAAAGCACAAATCAAAGTATTTCTCCAACAAGCCAGCTTTCTCTTTCTAAGGGAAACACTGATAAATAAATTTTTCTTCATCTTATTATAGTTAGAACACAAATACACTTTATTTGTTGGCCTGTAAGGCCATCTTGTTTGCTCCTCACAACAACCCTGGGAAGTGTGACTTTACAGCTAGGGAGGCTCAGAGATGTTAAGTGACTAATGGTACACACCTGGAATCAAAGCCAGGGTAACTCCAAAGGCCATGCTTTTCCTTCCACTACCTGCCCCTTGGTGTTCAATACTGAGCATCCCTCAGGACTGGCCTGGATGAACACCTGCTCCCAGGAGAACATTGGCAAGCAGCTCCCTCCCTGCCAGGAGTGTGGAAACCCTAATTCTACACTATCCCCTCCCCAGTGGAAAGCCTTTTTCGCTGACCACCAACAGTCTTCAAAAGGCCTTTCTCAAGAGCAGAGAGAAGCAAGCTGCTTAACAGAGAACTCGGGCAGGGAGGGAGATGTGCTCCCTTGCTTTTCTCCTTCCTGTGTTTGTTCTTCCATGTCCCTCATCAACTGCCCATGCCGTCCTTCCTCAATCCCATTGGTCTTCCACCAAAACATCCATTCCCTGGCATCAAAGAGAAACATTGTGGTATTCAACTCAGAGAGAAAGCCAGAGGCAGAGTGGGATAGCAGTCCATACAGACGCAAAGGAAGGTACAGAGTTGAGTGTGGTTAAGGCTCTGGAGATACAATCTAGGGCAAGATGAAAGGAGAAGTTAATAATGGATAGAAACAGAATACATTTAAGTACATATTGTATGTAAAACCACTTTAATGACTGACAATTAATTCCTAGGTAACAAGGATAATGAGAAGAGGGAACATATCTGAGCAAAATGTACCTCAAACTTCTCGTCTCTTTGGCTTTGAAATGTAACATGTCTATTACAGTATTTCACTCTTTAACCAAGTCTGACTCAAGCTGGTAATAAATTGCAATTGTAACCTCCTGAGCATGCTCCCCACCAGCTGACAGTGGTGAGAGGTGGCAGAGAAATGTGCTGGGTGGTCTGAGTAAATCAGCTTGGATTAAAGATTGGTTATGGATAATATACAAAATAAATACCAGCAAAAAGCTGACAGTTGACCATACTACCTAAAACAAGGGGAGAGTGAGGGCTGAGGGGGCAGACTGTAAGTGAAGTTTATTTTTAGATCATCAAGTAAATGAAAGGTAGTTATTGTTATAACACCTTACATTTATTTACACAGCACTTTACAGTTCATCCAACACTTTCATGTACATTATTTTGTTTTGAGAAGTGAACAGTCCAGACTCTAGAGTTAAACTACTTCATTTGAATGTCAGCCCCACTACATGCTCGTCTATGATTTTATGAACATAATTTTCTTCCCTACATGTCAGATTTCTCATTTGTACAATGAAGATACTAGAGAGAGAGATACTTATAGAGTTGTTATGAAGACTCAATAGGATATCTATTTACTCATTCATTCATTCATTCATTTGTTCAACAAATAGTTTTGAGCATCTCCTATATGCCAAACACTGTTCTAAGCACAGTGGATAAATTGTGCCAAAAACTTTCTCTTTGTGAAATGTACTTTCTAGTGGAGGAGACAGAAATTTGACATAATAAATGAGTATACTGTATTATATGTTGAAGTGGTACAAGTTACAAAAAAAATTGAGCAGGATGTGTAGAACCACAGTGCCTAGCACCTCAGAAGCACTAAGTAAACATCAGCTGTCTCACAGCAACCCTGTGCAGTAGACAAGCATATAACTCACATTTTACAGGTGTGCTTTCTGAGTCTCAGAGAGATTAATGACCTGTTCACAGCCACATAGTTAGTAAAAGCCAAGCTGGAACACAGAGTCATTCTTCTGACTCCCACTTCAGGGCTCTCCCTGACTCTTCTGCCACTTTGTGCAGAGGGGAGAGGAGATCAACTGTCAGAAGGAGTGGTGAAGCTGAGAGGGGACTCACCTACAGAGAAACTGTCACTGCAGCCCTGACATCTCCCTCTCCATCCAAGGAGCCACCAAAACTTGCCAAGCAAGACATACTGGGGCAGCTGACAGCAGGGGCTGGCCTAGGCTGTGAGTACCTGTGAAGAGGCCTTTTCCTTGAGGAGGCTCCTGGATAAGGGTTCCCACGGCGTGGAGGCTGTCAGGGTGCCAAGGGGAGAAATCTAGCTTGTTTTATTGACTTTCCACTCAGCTGACTCCTCCAGGCTTATGGTTAGGAGACAATGAACAGAAGGCAGGGAAAGGCAGCCTGTAGCAGCATAATTGGGTACTGCCTTCTCCGGGCCTGGGATGTCCATTTCCTGGAGTCACAGGCAGGGCTCCAATGGCCATTCCTGCCCAGTAGTCTGGCTGCAAACAGGCAGGAAAAACAGACTTCAGGCACATGCAATTCAGAAGGGACCCATCTAGGATAGAGCTCTGACAGGCTTCAATTTGGGAGGTGGGCATTAGCTTCCAATTCAGACCATGGCCATGTGGAGCACTGCCTCATTCAGAGACTCCACAGCCCAGCTTCCCCACAGCTGGGGCCATCTGACTCTCATTTGGAGGTAAGGCCCCACCTGACCCTTGAACACACTGGGAAAGCACCTTTCATACCAGGTACTGTTGATACCAGCCAGTGAGCTGCCACCTTGCTCCTGCTGATACTTCTAGTGACTGGCTCTCTCTATTTCTCTCCATGCCTAACAACTTGCCCCTCTAGAAAATCCTGATTTTTCTAGTCTTGTTCTTTCCAGACTCCTCTCCTATTCATTCTGGTGTCAACCTTGTCACTGGTGTCTAAGGCACTGTGACATCTTGATAGCTTCCAGATGTTGCCTGCCTACCTCCTTAGGTCTTGGAATAACATCGCCTCTGCTGATCTGACCCCTAAGTCCCATATCGGATCACCTTAATATGACTGCCATAGAGCTATACTCACCTCATACCATGCTCTGCCTGGCCAGATAGGAACTTTCCCAGGACCTGCATACTATCCTCATATGATTTTCCTCACCGGAAGAAACAGAACTAGTTTTAGGTCCCAGCCTGCATCATCACACTGCATCTAACTGGTCCCTGCCTTCCAAGATATGGGTTAAGGTCTGGTTTTCCTAGCTCTAAGAAAGCAGTATGAGGATAGAGTTACATATTATAAATATCTTTTATTATAAAAATTCAAACAATAAAATATATACAAAGTAAAAATTAACAGCTCCCCTACACTTCTCCTTAATCTCAATCCTTCAAAATACACACTCTTAACAGTTTGGTATATACCCCTCCACTCTTTAACACACACACACACACACACAC
>NW_006440387.1:0-371 GCF_000325575.1 Pteropus alecto | reverse complement strand
CTGCGATACTGAACATAATGTTCATTGTGACAAGGGCGGACTCCCTCCGCGACGCGCGCCCTCTCCATATAGTATGCACAGCTAAGGAGCGGCTCGGACCATTTCCTCCTCCCCCCTCAGGAAATACTCACCCTTAATATCATCTGAGACAAACAGCAACACCCAAGTCTACCCAAACTACAGCGATAATTACACCATGCCCAGAGACAGGGACAGAGAAGCACCCCTGGAGGCCATCTGACACGGGGACTGAGCGGCAGAGCCGAAGAACCAGAAGCGATCTCAATGGAGGGAGAAAAGGAGGGCCCAGGTTTCAGCCGGCATTACCCTTCGGGCGAACACACTGGCTGTAGCATCACAGTCACCGTACA
>NW_006440386.1:0-1684 GCF_000325575.1 Pteropus alecto | reverse complement strand
TAATATCATGTCATACATAAATTTTTAAGAACTATTATTCTGTCGTGAAACAGTTATTTAAAGCTCTAAGTAAATTAGAACCTTACTTTCCATTGGTCACCTGCAAAATCAGTGCTGTTCCTTCTCACACTCCACCCACATTGACTCCACCCACATATCCTAGTGATCTTGTCAGTGTTCACACCCTTTATTAATGACTTCAGGACAGTAATAGAGCACTGTCACTGTTGTTACTGAGCTGAAGAGTTGAATATCCAACAATAAAATGACTGAGACTCGAATCTGGCTAAGGTGTCAAGGAGAGAGCAAATGAAAGGTAAGGGCACTAAAAACTTGGTTTCACTAACAGAACAGCAAACATCTATCCTATGTGGAATTAAGTCTTCAAAATGCTTTTCAGGACTTCAAGAGAATGACAAGAATGACCACTGTAAAGTTAACACATTGAAGGGACACACAATATAACTGTTCTAGGATGTGCAGCTGGGGCGCAGAGATGTGGGGAAAGAATTGTGAATAAGCTCACATATTTTTTTTTTATTTGTGAGAATCAGAGTTGAGAGTTGAAATATAGTACTCCAATATGCAATCCGAGGACTGATTTTATTCAGGCATTGTTATAAGGTGTAATTTTTGATCAACAACTCATGAAGCATTATATTTCCTGAAAATTCAATGATATATTCTGAGAGGAAGGTTACAATGGTAATCTGTTTGGTGTCCAAGTTTATATATATGATTCGCTGTGCGTGTGGGTTCTCTATGTGTAAACTGTATAAGCAATTGTCCCCATCTGTCCTTTCTCAGTGTTCCCATTTCTCTCCCTGCAGCTTTACCATCACCTCCAGAGAAGCTCATTGCTGGCATCCTGGGAGTTTTCTGCCTTGTCTTGTACGTTGTAGTAAGAATGATGCATTTTATTCCTTTTAAGTAATTTTTTGAGATATTTTATAGGTTCTTTTCACTTCAATAATCATCAGTGCCTCTAATCACTTCTTGATATGATGAATAGAACTCTAATTTTAATGTATGCTTTAAAACTAATTGTGAAATGTTCTTCTGATATCATCCAAGATTTAAATGTCAGAATGACTGCAGAAAGTATTTTATGAATACGTGTACATATGTACATATGTACATATTCTGATTTCATAGATCAAAGACATACTTAGGAGACGAAAGTATTGAGAAATATAGATTATTTCTTAAGATTGGTTAAATCAAATATTATAAAAGATAGTGTGGTTTTTTTCTTACAGCTTTTAAAATGTTTTTTTCTCTCTTTGTTATTTCATTAATTTTTCTCGATAAAATCAACTTTATCCCAGATTATTCTAATCTTAAACAATACATCAAATTTCAAAGTAAAAGTAAAAATGTATTATTTAAAATACCATGTTATAAGAATTACTTCTGGTTTCTTTTTTTAGCTTCCCTAATACTAGAGCAGAATAATTCCTCCTTGGTAACAAGAATCCAGAAAGATACAGAATGGTTTTCAAACTTCTGATATTAGTAATTTATACTTTGTCTCTAACTCAGCATAGATTAAAATGGTAATAGTTTTTGAAAACAAATTATAATAATTGGATAATAAATATTCATAAATAATAATTATAAGAGAATGTTTTCCCCAAACTCTTTTATTTCTTTATTAATTTTTCTTAGTACAGTCAGCTTTATC
>NW_006440385.1:0-389 GCF_000325575.1 Pteropus alecto | reverse complement strand
CTTTGAGGTCAAATTTATAAAATCCTCTTTAAGCCTAAGGTCCTTGAGTTAGTTCCTAAGTTTTCTTCTATGCATTGTATTGTTTCAGGTCTTATATTCAGGTCCTTAATACATTTTGAGTTAATTTCGGCGTGTGGTGATAGACAAAAGTCCAGTTTCATTCTTTTGCAGGTGTCTTTCCAATTTTCCCAGCACCACTTATTGAAGAGACTTTCCATTCTCCATTGTATGTTTTTGGCTCTTTTGTTGAAAATTATTTGCCCATATAAATATGGGTTTATTTCTGGTCCAAGTATCTATATACTTGCCAATACCATGCCATTTTGATTAATATCGCTTTATAATTTTATAATTTTATAATTTGAAGTCGGGCAGAGTGATGCCTCCAG
>NW_006440384.1:0-449 GCF_000325575.1 Pteropus alecto | reverse complement strand
TTCTTAGAGTGAAAGAATCAACATAGTTAAAATGACCATATTACCTAAAGCATTATACAGATTTAATGCAATCCCCATCAAAATCCCATCGGCAATTTTTAAAGAATTAGAACAAAAAATCATCACGTTTGTATGGAAGCACAAAGATCCCGAATTGCTAAAGCCATCCTGAGAAAAAAGAACAAGGCTGGAGGCATCACTCTACCTGACTTCAAATATACTACAAAGAGGCAGTAATCAAAACAGCATAGTATTTGGAGCAAAACAGACACACGGACCAGTGGTACAGAATCAAGAGTCCAGAAGTAAACCCATATTTACATGGGCAAATAATTTTCGACAAAAATGCCAGAAAACATACAGTGGAGAAAGGAAAGCCTCTTCAATGAATGGTGCCGGGGAAACTGGAAAGCTACCTTCAAAAGAAGGAAACTAGACTGTTGTCTATC
>NW_006440383.1:0-2031 GCF_000325575.1 Pteropus alecto | reverse complement strand
ATGGAGATTAAACAATATGCTACTGAAGAATACCTGAGTCACAGAAGAAATAAAAGAGAGATCAAAAGATACATATGAATGAATGATAATGATAGTAAAACATATCACAATTTTTGGAATATGGCAAAAGCGGTCAGAAGAGGAAAGTTCATATCATTACAGCCTACCTCCAAAAATAAGAATGAGCCCAAATAAATAACCTAATGCTTCATCTTAAAAAACAAAAAAGGAAGAACAAATGAAGCCTAAAGTCAGCAGAAGGAAAGAAATAATCAAAATTAGAGCAGAAATAAATGAAATTGAAATAAAAAATAATAATAGAAAAAAACAAATGCAACAAAAAGCTGGGTTTTTTGAGAAGGTTAATAAAGTTGACAAACCCCTGGTTAGACTCACTAAAGAAAATAGAGAAAGGACACAAATAAACAAAATCAGGAAGAAAGAGAGAAAATTACAACTGATAACATAGAAATACAAAGGATCATACAAGAATACTATGAAAAAATATATAACACCAAATTCAATAACCTAGAAGAAATGGACCAGTACTTAGAAAAATACAACCTTCCTAGACTGAATCAAGAACTGGAAAACCAAAATAGACAGATCAGCCTTATGGAAATTGAAACAATCATCAAAAACCTACCAAAAAGTAAAAGTCCAGGACCAGATGGCTTCACCAGTGAATTCTACCTAACATTCAAAAAAGATTTAATACCTATTTTCCTCTAACTCTTCCAAAAATCAAAGAGGAGACAATATCTCCCAACTCATTTTATGAGACCAATATTACTCTAATACCAAAACCTGGTAAGGATAACACAAAAAAAGAAAACTACAGACCAAAATCTCTCATGAACGTAGATGCAAAAAATCATAAATAAGATACTAGCGAACTAAATACAGCAATATATTAAAAACATTATACACCATGATCAAGTTGGCTTCATCCCAGGGACACAAGGATGGTTCATATTTGCAAATCGATTAATGTGATACACCACATACACAAATTAAAAAAATAAGAGTCATATGATCATATTAATAGGTACAGAAAAAGCCTTCAGCAAGATACAGCATTCATTTATCATTAAAACACTTAACAAAATTGGTATAGAAGAAAAGGACCTTAACATAATAAAGGCCACCTATGACAAATCTTCAGCTAACATTATACTTAATGGTGAAAAACTAAAATCTTCCCTCTAAGATCAGAAATAAGGCAAGGCTGTCCACTATTGCTACTCTTATTCAATATAACATTGGAGATCCTAGCAAGTGCAATCAGACAACAGAAAGATATAAAAGGCATCCAAATAGGAAATGAAGAAGTCAAACTGTCACTATTTGCAGATAACATGATTCTCTACTTAGAAAATCCTAAAGACTCCACAAGAAAACTACTAGAAACAATAAGCAAATACAATAAAGTTTCTGGATACAAAATCAACATTCAAAAATCCATAGTGTTCCTATACACTAACAACAAAGTGTCCAAAAAAGAAGTTGAAAAAATAATTCCTTTCACAATTGCAACAAAAAGAATAAAATACCTAGGAATAAATTTAACGAAACACATGAAGGACCTATATAATGAAAACTACAAGACCTTATAAAAAGAAATCAAAGAAGATACAAAGAAATGGAAAAATATTCGTGTTCCTGGATTGGAAGCATCAACATAGTTAAAATGACCATATTACCTAAAGCATTATAGAGATTTAATGTAATCCCCATCAAAATCCCATCGGCATGTTTTAGAAAAATAGAACATCATCAGATTTGTATGAAAACACAAAGCCATCCTGAGAAAAAAGAATGAGCCTGGAGGCATCACTCTGCCTGACTTCAAATTAGACTACAAAGTGACAGTAATCAAAACAGTATGATATTGGCAGATAAACAGACACACAGACCCATGGACCAGAATCGAGAGTCCAGAAATAAACCCATATTTATATGGGCAAACCATTTTTGACAAAAAAAAACAAAAACTTACAGTGGAGAACAGAAAGCCTCTTCAATAAATGG
>NW_006440382.1:0-392 GCF_000325575.1 Pteropus alecto | reverse complement strand
CTACCAGCCTAGAATAATGTATCCAGCTAATCTCTACTGTAGATATGAAGGAGAAATTAGACTTTTCCAGACATACAAAAACTGAGGGAATACTTCACTACAAGGCCTGCACTACAGGAAACACTGAAAAGAGTCAGTTCACCTAAAACAAAATGACAACAACAAAAATACATAACTAAGAGTAAAGTGACTATCATGCAAGTAGAAGCAGAGAAGTACAATCCCTACTAAGAACAGGGCATTATAAGCTTAAATAATAATAAGAGAATTGTTATAACAAGATAGCAATGAACATTCAGCATACATAGATAAAAATTGAGAGAACGATGAATGAAAAGGGAGGATTAAAAGATTCAAATTCACAGAGGGGAATGGAGATAAGGTACGCACAG
>NW_006440381.1:0-376 GCF_000325575.1 Pteropus alecto | reverse complement strand
TATTTGACCCCTTTTTACCCCATCTACCTCCCCTCCTTTCTCCCTTCCCTCTCCCCTCTGGTAACCACAAGTCTATTGTCCATGTCCATGAGTCTTGTTTGTTTGTCCTGTTCATTTGTTGCTTTTAGGTTTATATCCCACATAAAAGTGATATCATGTGGTTTTCAACTTTTTCTGTCTGGCTTAGCATGATTATCTTGAGGTCCCTCCAAGTTGTTGCAAATACAGTATTTCATCTCCTCTTACGGTTGAGTAATATTCCATTGTATATATGTACCAGAGCTTCTTTATCCAATCATCTATCTTAGAACACTTTCACTGCTTCCATGTCCTGATCACCATGAATAATGATGCTATGAACATCGGTGTGCAGATA
>NW_006440380.1:0-648 GCF_000325575.1 Pteropus alecto | reverse complement strand
AATGACATATTAGGCCAACTGGACATAATTGACATATACAGTGCCTTTCATCCCAAAACAGCTGATAACACATTCTTCTTTAGGGCACATGGAACATTCTCTAGGATCGACCACATACTGAGACACAGAGATAGCCTCAACAAATATAAGAGTCGAAATCATACCAACCATATTCTCTTATCATAATGCTTTGGAACTAGAGATCAACTGCAAAAAGAAAAAAGGAAAAACCACAAATTCTTAATAGTGAATTGTAAGAAAAAGAAGTGGAAATAATAATTCATTTTGCAATTGTAACAAAAAGAATAAAATACCTAAGAATAAATCTAATGAAACATGTGAAAGACCTATATAATGAAAACTATAACACTCTATTAAAAGAAGTCGAAGAAGATACAAAGAAATAAAAGATATTCCATATTCTTGGATTGGAAGAATCATCATAGCTAAAATGACCATATTACCTAAAGCATTGTGCAGATATAATGCAATCCCTATCAAAATCCCCTTGGCACTTTTTAAAGAAATAAAACAAAAAATCATCAGATTTTTATGGAAGCACAAAAGATCCTGAATTGCCAACGTCATCCTGAGAAAAAAGAACAAGCCAGGAGGCATCACTCTGCCCAATTTCAAATTGTACTACAA
>NW_006440379.1:0-661 GCF_000325575.1 Pteropus alecto | reverse complement strand
CATAAGACTGGCAGCTGATTTCTCAAAAGAAACTTCGCAAGACAGAAGGGCTTGGCACAAAATATTCAAAGCGATGAAAACCCAGGATCTACAACCAAGATTAATTTATCCAGCAAAGCTATCATTTAGAGTCGAAAGACAGATAAAGAGCTTTCCTGACACACACACAAAAACTAAAGGAGTTCATCACCACCAAGACAGTATTACAGGAATTGCTGGATAGACTTCTTTAAGATGAAGAAAAAAACATGTATCAAAAACATGAATAAAGAATGGTAATAACTACATATCTATTAACAAGTACCTCAAATGGGAAAGAATTAAGTGCTCTGACATAAAGATAGAGTGGCCAAAAGGGTAAGAAAACATGACTCCTACATATGCTGCCTACAGGAGACTCACTTCATATTAAAAGACACACACAGACTAAAAGGAAGGAGAAAAGATACTACCTTGATGGACCTAGAAAGTAGTGAACTGAATGAAGTAAGTCAGATAGAGAAAGACAAATATTACATAATTTCACGTACACGTGGAATCTAAAGAATGAAATAAACAACAACAAAAACAGAAACAAACTCATGGATATAGAGACTATTTTGGAGGTTCTAGATGGGAGAGGGGCTGGGGGAACAAGGAACAAGGGGGAACAAGTGAAAAA
>NW_006440378.1:0-861 GCF_000325575.1 Pteropus alecto | reverse complement strand
TGTTGAATTAGCTGCATATGTAGGATGATATTCACACTGCGGGTACCAGGGGGCACTGTGGGTCCTGGTTTGAAGACCCTAAGGGGTCCAATTCCCCAGGACGGAGCTCAGTACAAAGGGCATGACCGATGCCCCTTTGAAGACATTTGTGTTGCGCAGAATGAACTCTCCACTCTGAAGCCCGCACCTGCCCTCCTTCTGACCTCAGGAAGTTATCAGCATAAGGCCCTGAGGCTCAGAGCTCAGACAAGAGTGAAGACAGACACACTGGGGAAGGGAAGAGAGATTTGCATTCAGTCTACTCCCTCTAGAGCTGGAAGCAGAGAGGATAACACTAGAGCTTGGAGCGGCCAGTCCCAGCAGGGCGGCCACAGTGCAGAGAGCCTGGAAACCCCTCCCCACCACAGACTGGGTTCCTTCTACCTCCTGCCCTGGTTTTCCCCAGAGGTCAGAGTGTCCTAGGGCACTCAGGGGTTCCCCTGCCTGATATTCCCCTCTAAGCACAGTCCTGAGGGACATTTGCTCTGACTCTGGTGCATCCAGCCTCATTTCTGTATCTGTTTCCAGGCTTCTGTGCTTTGGATGTTATGAGCCCGCCCCCATCTGCCTACCAGGAAGTGGATTTGCATGAAGACCCCATCTTACAGAGTATAAGGGCAGCCTGGATGCCACATCCCAGCTAAGGGCACATAGGCAGAGGCTGGGGTGTCTCCACTATGGCCTGGACCCTTCTGTTCCCGCTGCTCACTCTCTGCACAGGTGCTTCTACCTAGACTCGTGATCCAGGGAAACCAGGGAGTAGCCTGTCACTGATGCTAGGCTCAGTACGGGGAATGCTGCAGGGTGTGCGCCCTCTGGGAA
>NW_006440377.1:0-616 GCF_000325575.1 Pteropus alecto | reverse complement strand
CTGTTCATTAAGTGTTCTGTGGTCAAATGATGTATCTGCAGATACTCTCAGTGAAAGGAACACTGATTTTAGAGACTAATGAAAAGCCCTGAGGTGAGTTCTTAACCTAACAAAAAGTGATGCTCATTGAAAATTCATTTAATGTATTTAAATGTAGCTGAGGTCTTAAATATATATTTTCATAGGAAGAAGTCTGAATTGAGAATTTTTAGCTGGCAGAACACAGACATTAACCAGAATATACAAAATGTATTTTTGCTTTGGTATTTCATCCTGACAGGTGTTTATATCCCTTTTGCCAAATAACAAAGAAAATCATGTACTGTATTACAATGAGTCTAATGAATTTATAATCATGGTTGATGGTCTATTATATTTTACATGATATGTTAATGTTTATGATTACTTTAAGACTTTTAAATCGAAGGACTTGAAATTGTATACAGATCACATGAGTTAGAATATAAAGTAATAAATGCCTATTCTATTTTGGAAGGTTGATATGGATTTTAGATTCTGTTGTGGAAGTTTCATGTGGGATTTTCAAATTCTTATATGGAAGGCTGATATGCAAGAACCTCGTCACATTATCACAGCTACCCATATTTGTACATTT
>NW_006440376.1:0-424 GCF_000325575.1 Pteropus alecto | reverse complement strand
ACTCTCTGCCAAAGGACCCTCTTCTCTCAGTGCAGCGCTTGGTCTCCCCATCACTTGGGGAAATTTGCTCTGTCCTACATCATCTTTTCTGGCTGACCACGAAGGGACCGAAGGACATAAACTCGTCTCACCCAAGCTCACCATGGCTCCTCTCATCTGAAAGTGGCTGGGATTCATTTCCCTAGGCCGTGCAGATTAATTGGCCTTGGGCAAATGGTTGACGTCGTTTCTAGGGGGCTGGTGAGAGACTTGTTCTCTAATCGATCAGGAGTCCACTAGTCTTGCCTATTTTCTCTACTTTTCTTCCTTTAACTTCCCTGACTTGGTCACCATCGGAATTGCAGAGAAGACCTGCTGAGGGACCCCGTCCAAACTCCAAATTAAAAGAGTGAGTAGCACCTTTTGGACACAGCAGGATGGGTAA
>NW_006440375.1:0-392 GCF_000325575.1 Pteropus alecto | reverse complement strand
ATGTTTGATAAAATTCACCTGTGAAGCCATCTGGTTCAGGACCTTTGTTTTTTGGGAAGGTTTTTTTGATAATTGATTTGATTTTTCTAGTAGTAATCCATTGGTTCAGATTTTCTGTTTCTTCTTGACTCAGTCTTGGGAGATTGTATGTTCCTTGGAATGTATCCATTTTTTTCCAAATTGTCCATTTTATTGGCATAAAATTGCTTGTATTATTTTCTTATAATCCTTTGTATTTCTGTGGAGTCAGTTGTTACCTTTCCTCTTTCATTTCTGATTTTATTTATTTAGGTCCTCTTTTTTTCTTTTTGAGTCTGATTAAAGTTTCATCACTTTTGTTTAGCTTTTCAAAAAATGAGCTCTTGGTTTTATTGATCTTTCGTATTGTTTTT
>NW_006440374.1:0-349 GCF_000325575.1 Pteropus alecto | reverse complement strand
AAGAAAACTACAGGCCGATATCTCTCATAAACACAGATGCAAAAATATGAAATAAGATACTAGCAAACTGAATACAGCAACATATTAAAAAGATTATACAGTACGATCAAGTGGGCTTCATCCCAGGGGCACAGAGATGGTTCAACATATGCAAATCGATTAATATGATACATCACATAAAGAAATTTAAAAGCATCTTATGATCATATCAATAGATGCAGCAAAAACCTTCAACAAGATACAGCATCCATTTTTGATCAAAACATTTTAACAAAATCGGTATAGAAGGAAAGTAGCCAAACATAATAAAGGCTACATATGACAAACCCTCAGTCAACATTATACTTAA
>NW_006440373.1:0-586 GCF_000325575.1 Pteropus alecto | reverse complement strand
ATGTTATATACTTCAGTTCTGAATCTTCTGTGTGCAATTACCATTACAAATATATAAAGGATAATTATGTATATACAGTTGTCCATTTTCTTCTGTGTGTGCCTTATCTCCATTCCCCTTTGCGAATTTAGATCTTTGAATCCTCCCCGTTTCAGTCATTTTAACTCCATTTTTCCCTATGTATGCTCCACATTCATTACTATCTTGCTATAGCAATTCCCTTCTTATTATTTAAGCTTATAATGTCCTGTTCTTAGTAAGGGTTGCACTCCTCTGCTTCTATTTGCCTGACAGTCACTTTACTCCTAATTATGTTTTTTTTTTTTGTCATTTTATTTCAAGTGAACTGAAACCTTTCAGTATTTCCTGTAGTGCAGGACTTGTAGTGGAGAATTCCCTCAATTGTTGTATGCCTGGAAAGGTCTTTATTTCTCCTTCATATCTTAAGGAGAGCATAGTTAGATACACTATTCAAGGCTGTTAGTTCTTTTCACTTAATATTTTAAATATTTGATTCCATTCCTTTTTGTAAGGTCTGCACTGAGTAGTCTAAGAATAATCTAATGGGTTTTCCTTTATAAGTTAC
>NW_006440372.1:0-341 GCF_000325575.1 Pteropus alecto | reverse complement strand
ATCAGAGTGAGGATGAGAAGGGCAATTTGTAGGCTAATGTGAAGACTGTAAAGTGTAATGTAAATTTAGAGCTGCTGATCCAGGGGGTGTTTGCTGATATAATTAAGGCAGAATGATGAGAAAGAGAGGATCTGAGAAGTTCTCTACATCAAATGAACCTTGTCTCTGATACTTATTAAGCCTAGGCTGAAAGACAAGAATTATAGAAGGGTTTAGTTTAGGATGAACATACTAGAACACAATAAAACAAATGAAGTTTTAAAAAAAAATTACAAAGTCTTCAATGCATTAATTTTGTAAGGGAGCAGTCTTTCATTTATTCAAGAAATGTTTTTAAATGG
>NW_006440371.1:0-206 GCF_000325575.1 Pteropus alecto | reverse complement strand
GGGGATTGCATCAAATCTGTATAATGCTTTAGGTATTATGGTTATTTTAACCATGTTAATTCTTCCAATTCAAGGACACAGGATATCTTTCCATTTCTTTGTATCTTCTTGATTTCTTTTAATAGGGTCTAATAATTTTTATTATGTAGTCCTTCACATGTTTGTTAGATTTTTATTCCTAGATATTTTATTCTTTTCATTGCAAT
>NW_006440370.1:0-598 GCF_000325575.1 Pteropus alecto | reverse complement strand
TCAGAAAAAGAAGTAGAAAAAATAATTCTTTTGCAGTTGCACCAAAAAGAATAAAATATCTAAGAATAAATCTAAGAAAACATGTGAAGGATGTATATAATGAAAACTATAAGACCCTATTAAAAGAAATTGAAAAAGATACAAAGAAATGAAAAGGTATTCTGTGTTCTTGGATTGGAAGAATTGGCATAACTGAAATGACCATATCACCTAAAGCATTATACAGATTTAATGCAATCCCCATCAAAATCCCATTGGCATTTTTTAAAGAAATAGAACAAAAAATCATCAGATTTGTATGGAAGCACAAAAGACCTGAATTGCCAAAGCCATCCTGAGAAAAAAGAATGAGGCTGGAGGCATCACTCTGCCCAACTTCAAATTATACTACAAAGCGAAAGTAATTAAAACGGCATGGTATTGGCAGCAAAACAGACACACGGACCAGTGGAACAGAATCGAGAGTCCAGAATAAACCCATATTTATATGTGCAAATAATTTTCAACAAAAAAAGCCTAAAACATATAGTGGAGAAAAAAAAGGCTCTTCAATAAATGGTGCAGAGAAAATTGGAAAGCCACCTGCAAAAGAATGAAA
>NW_006440369.1:0-429 GCF_000325575.1 Pteropus alecto | reverse complement strand
GATGCAGGGAAAACTCCTGCTCGAGGTCAGAACGGCTTCGAAGGAATCACGCCCACGGCCATCTGCAGCCGGGATTTCTTTCAACACCTGGGTAGAGAATTTCGAAACCAGGACCGTGAAATCAAACTCTCGATGCCACTGATTTGAGCTCGTCGAAAACCAAGGGCAGTCTCCCCATGATTGGGTAGCTTCGCTATATTTACGTTTTCTTAGTGGTAGCGAGTAGGGACAAGGAGCCTATCATGTAACCCAAAGCGCGGCTGGTCCGCCCGCGGTGGCCACAGAGACAAGCGCGGGAGTCCCCACCATCGGTGGGCTGGCGATTCCGGCTGCGTGCTCACAGCGGCCCAGGGATGCACGCTGTCGCCCGCAGATCTGTCAACGTGGTTCTCGTGGGTGCCGCCTGAGCCCGTCTGATTCCACAGGCGT
>NW_006440368.1:0-672 GCF_000325575.1 Pteropus alecto | reverse complement strand
ATATAACATAAAACAAGAAGAACCAGAGGCGAAACACACAAAAGCCAACAAAATTAAAGAAAACAGAAACACAAGGACAAGGAAGCAATGGAAACACCGAGTTACCAGAAAGCAAAAGATAAAATGGCTATAAGAAGACCTCATATTTCAATAATCACCATGAATGTAAATGGACTAAAGTCACCAATAAAAAGCCACAGAGTTGCGGAATGGATCACAAAACAAAAGCCAACCATATGCTGCCTCCAGGAGACACATCTCAGCTCCAAAGACAAATATAGACTCAAAGTGAAAGGGTGGAATATGATATTTCAAGCAAATGACATTCAGAGAAAAGTGGGAGTAGCGGTACTGATATCAGATGTAAAAAAGGTAAAGAAAGATACCGAGGGATACTTCATAATGATAAAGTGAATCATGCACCAAGAAGACATAACACATATTAATATCTATGCTTCCAATCATAGAGCCCTGAAATATGTAAAGCAATCCCTAACAGAACTAAATGGAGGATCAGACCAAAACACTACCGTAGTAGGGGACCTAAAGACCCCACTGTCGGATATGGACCGATCATTCAAACAGAAAATCAATAAGGAAATTACATCCTTAAATGACACATTAGACCAACTACATCATTGACATTTATAGAGCCTTCCATCCCCAAACAGC
>NW_006440367.1:0-452 GCF_000325575.1 Pteropus alecto | reverse complement strand
ATTCTAGGTACTAAAGGTGAGGGTTTTCCAGAGAATATTTCAAATGGAGTGAGTCCATTAATATACAGAGTACACCTGGCTCGAAGAAAAGCAAAGGGGAGAAGTTCTACCCAGGTCCCACTGGTTTCCAATCCTAACTTGTCTAATGTCTCTTTTAGGGTCCAATTCATTCGCTCTACTTGGCCTGAACTTTGGGGCTGGCAGGCAAAGTGGAGTTTTCATTGCAAATTTAGGTAGCTAGCTAATTTTTGTGATACCTTTGCTACAAAGGCTGGCCCATTATCCAACTCTAACGTTCCAGGGAGACCAAATGGAGGAAGGATTTCTTGTAGTAGTTTGTTAGTAACTACTAAGGCAGTCTCTTTCCTGGTGGGAAAGGCCTCTAACTCATCCTGAAAAGGTGTCCATGAAAACAATTAAATATTTGTAGCCCCCCACAGTCGGAGTTACCT
>NW_006440366.1:0-237 GCF_000325575.1 Pteropus alecto | reverse complement strand
ATCTTTTCTGGACTCTTCATGTAAATAAAATCATATCCTAGATAGCTTTTCGTGTCTGGCTTCTTTTATTTAGCCTAATGTTTTTAAGTTTCAGCTATATCATAGCATCTATCAGTACTTCGTTCCCTTTTAAAATGAAATAATAGTCCACTGTATAAATATACTTTTTGTTTATCCATTTGTTAGTTCATGGATATATAGTTTTTTTTCCATGTTTGGTTATAATATAAATAAATA
>NW_006440365.1:0-885 GCF_000325575.1 Pteropus alecto | reverse complement strand
CTACCTCAAGAAACAAGAAAAGTCTCAAATAAACACCCAAACATTTCATCTTAAAGAACTAGGGACAAAAATGAAGCCTAAAGTTGGTAGAAGGAAGGAAATAAAAAATAGAGCAGAAATAGAGAACAAAACTAGAAAAAAATTAAACAAAGACCTGGTTCTTTGAAAAGACAAATAAAATTGACGAACTTCCAGCTAGACTCACCAAGGGGAAAAAAAAAGACCCAAATAAAATCAAAGAGAAGTTACAGTGGACACCACAGAAATACAAAGGGCTATACAAGAATACTATGAAAGACTGTATGCCACCAAATTCGATAGCCTAGAAGAAATGGACAAATTCTTAGATCTATATAGCCTTCCTAGACTAAACCATGGACTGGAAAACCTAAGTAGACTGATCACTAGTAAGGACAGTGACAGAGTGATCAAAAAGCACCCCCCCAAAAAACATAAGCCCAGGACTAGATGGCTTCAACTGGTGAATTCTATCAAACATTCAAAGATCTAATACCTATGCTTCTCAAACTTTTCCAAAAAATTGAAAAGAGGGGAACACTTCCTAACTCATTTTACGAGGCCATTACCCAGGCAAGGACAACAAAAAAAATTACAGGCCAATACCTCTGATGAACATAGATACAAAAATCCTAAACAAAACTCCAGCACATCGAATACAACAACGCATTAAAAAGATAATACATCACAATCAAGTGGGGTTCATTCCAGGACATGAGTCTGGTTCAACATATGCAAATGAATGTGGTATACCACATGAACAAAATAAAGGGTAAAAATCATATGAGTATGACAATAGGTGCAGAAAAGGCATTTGACAAAATACAATATCCATTTGTGATTAAAACACTCAATAAAATGGGTATA
>NW_006440364.1:0-619 GCF_000325575.1 Pteropus alecto | reverse complement strand
GATGGTAACCTATAAAGGAAAACCCATTATATTATCATCGAATTTCTCAGCACAAAACCTATAAGCCTGAAAGGAGTAGAATCAATTATTCAAACTATTAAATGAAAGGAACTGCCAGCCAAGAATAATGTACCCAGCAGAGCTCTCCTTTAGATATGAAGGAGAAATAAAGACCTTTCCAGATATACAAAAATTGAACGAGTTCTCCACTGCAAGGCCTGCATTACAGAAAATACTGAAAGGGGGCAGCTCACCTAAGACAAAATGATGAAAAAAAAAAAAAAAAACTAAGAGTAAGGTGACTAGCAGGCAGAGAGAAGCAGAGGAATGCAACCCTTACTGAGAACAGGGCATTGTAAGCTTAAAAAATAAGAAGAGATTTGCTATAGCAAGATGATAATGAATGTTCAGTTAAATAAGGACGAATTGAGACAAAAACAACAGAAAAAGGGAGGATTCAAATATCCAAATTCACAAAGGAGAATGGAGATAAGGCATGAACTAAAGAAAATGGATTACTATATATAATTAACCTCTACATATTCATACTGTTAACCAAACACCAAAGATTTATAACTGAAGTAGATAACATAAAACTAGAAGGACCAGAAAAATAAAT
>NW_006440363.1:0-556 GCF_000325575.1 Pteropus alecto | reverse complement strand
GAGATGAGAAGTATATTAACTGGAATAAACAAAGTAAATAGAGGATCGAATGACCTATATAGAGGATGGGAAAGCCAAGGACACTCAAGCAGAATGGCAAGAAGAAAGAAGCCAAGACTATAATAATAATGATTTAAGAAGCCTGTGGGACACTATTAAAGGTAAATATATACAAATCATCAAGGTATAGGAAGGAAAACAAGATGTTGAACAGCTATTTGAAGAACTAATGATGAAAAACTTCCCTAACCTGGTGAAGGAAATAGACATACAACATCAGAGAATCCCCAAAACCAGGAATCCAAAGAGGCCACATCATAATTAAAGACATATCATAATTAAAATGCCAAAGGTTATACATAAAGAAAGAATCTTAAAAGCAGCAAGATAAAAGGAGATAGTTATCTACAAGGGAACACCCATAAAACTGGCAGCTGATTTCTCAAAAGAAACTATGCAGAACAGAAGCGCTTGGCACAAAATATCTGGTCATAAAAATCCAGGATCTACATTCAAGAATACTTTATCCAGCAAAGCTATCATTTCAAGTTGAAGG
>NW_006440362.1:0-802 GCF_000325575.1 Pteropus alecto | reverse complement strand
AGGCAGTATACGTAGGGGTCTTGTTTTCTTATCCAATCAGGCACTCCATTTTTGATTGGAGCATTTAATCCATTTACACTTAAAGTAATTGTTGATAGATATGTAGGTATTGGCATTTTATTATTCATATTTTTTATGTTTTATTCTTTTTACTTCTTCTTCTTAAAGAAGTCCCTTCAACATTTCCTGTAATACTGGCTTGGTAGTGATGAACTCCTTTAGCTTTTTCTTGCCTGGAAAGCTCTTTATCTGTCCTTTGATTCTAAATGATCACTTTGCTGGGTAGAGTCATCTTGGCTGTAGGTCCTTGTTTTTCTTCACTTTGAATGTTTCCTGCCAAGTCTTTCTGGCCTATAAAGTTTCTGTGGGGAGATCAGCTAACAGTCTTATGGGAGCTCCCTTGTAGGTAACTGTTTTTCTCTTGGTGCTTTCAAGATTCTCTTTGCCTTTAACCTTTGGCATTTTCATTATGATGTGTCTTGGGTTCATCTTGGGACTTTCTGCACTTCCTGGACTTGCGTGTCTATTTCCTTTACTAGGTTAGGGAAGTTTTAGTCATTATTTCTTGAAACAGGTTTTCAATTTCTTAGTCTCTCTCTTCTCCTTCTGGTATCCCTATGATGCAAATGTTGGTATGCTTGATGTTGTCCCAGAGGCCCCTTCTTTCTTCTTGTTGCTGTTCTGATTGGGTGTTTTCTGCTACCTTATCTTCTAAATCACTGATTCAAACCTCCACTTTATCTATTCTACTGTTGATTCCTTCTAAAGTACTCTTCATTTCAGTTATTGTATTCTTCATTTC
>NW_006440361.1:0-634 GCF_000325575.1 Pteropus alecto | reverse complement strand
CTGGTAAGGATAACACACAAAAAGAAAACTATCAACTAATTTCTCTGATTAATACAAATGCAAAAATCCTAAACAAAATACTGAAAATTGAATACAACAATACATTAAAAAGATTATACAACACAATCAAGTAGGCTTGGTTCCAGAGGTTCAAAGGTGGTTCAACATGCACAAATTAATCAATGTAATACACCACAAAAAAGCAAAATAAAGAATAAAATCATATGATCATGGCAGTAAATGTAGAAAAAGCATTTGACAAGATACAGCATACATTTATGGTAGTTCTCTTTTACTTAGTAATTTTTAAGTTTTTAAGGAACCTCCATATTGTTTCTTGTAATGGCTGTACCAATATTTATTCCCACCAACAGTGCACATGGGTTTCTTTTCCTCCACATCCTTGCCAACGCTTGTCTTTTCTTTTTGATAATAGTCATTCAACTAGGAATAAAATGGTATACTAATGTGATTCGATTTCCCTGATGGTTAGTTATGTTGAGCATCATTTCATTTGTATGCTGGTTTTGTTTTTCTGGTCATAAACCTTCCTATTTACAGTTGAGGAGTTTAGCACCAGGGGAGGCCCCACAGTCAGTTTTTTTTTTTAATTAAGTTTATTGGAGAAACATTG
>NW_006440360.1:0-640 GCF_000325575.1 Pteropus alecto | reverse complement strand
TTTCCTATTTGGATGCCTTTTATATCTTTCTCGTGTCTGATTGAACTCGCTAGGACCTCCAATATTATACTGAATATCAGTGGCAACAGTGGACAGTCTTGCATTGTTCCTGACCTTAGAGGGAAGGTTTTTAGTTTTTCACCATTAAGTATTAATGTTGGCTGAGGATTTGTCATATGTGGTCTTTATTATGTAAAGGTACTGTCCTTCTATACCAAGTTCGTTAAGTGTTTTGATCATAAATGGATGCTGTATCTTGTCGAAGGCTTTTTGTGCATCTATTGATATGATCATAGGATTTTTATTTTTTAATTTGTTTATGTGGTATATCACATTAATCAATTTGTGTATGTTGAACCATCCCTGTGCCTCTGGGATGAAGCCCACTTGATCGTGGTGTATAATCTTTTTAATATGTTGCTGTATTCGGTTCGCTAGTATCTTATTTAGGATTTTTGCATCTGTGTTCATGAGAGATATTGAACAGTAGTTTTCTTTTTTTGTGTTATCTTTACCAGGTTGTGGTATCAGAGTAATACTGGCCTCATAAAATGAGTTGGGAAGTAAGGCCTGTTCTTTGAATTTTTCGAAGAGTTTGAGGAGATCAGATATTAAATCTTCTTTGAATGTTTGGTAGAAT
>NW_006440359.1:0-465 GCF_000325575.1 Pteropus alecto | reverse complement strand
ACACTTATTAATATCTATGCTCCCAGTCAGGGATCACCGAAATATGTAAAGCAATTACTAACTGAACTAAAGAGGGAAACAGACCAAAACACTATTGTAGTGGGGGATTTAAATACCCCACTGTTGGATATGGACAGATCGTCAAAACAGAAAATCCATAAGAAAATAAAATCCTTAAATGACACATTAGACCAACTGGACATAATTGACATTTACAGAACCTTCCATCCCCAAATAGCTGCTTATACATTCTTCTCTAGTGCAAATGGAATGGTCTCAAGAATCGACCACATACTGGGACACAGAGATAGCCTCAAGAAATATAAGAGGGTTGAAATCATACCAACCTTATTCTCTGATCATAGTGCTTTGAAACTAGAGGTCAACTGCAGAAAGAAAGCAGGAAGGACCACAAATACAGGGATATTATACCACATACTACTGAAGAATAACTGGGTCAGAGAA
>NW_006440358.1:0-967 GCF_000325575.1 Pteropus alecto | reverse complement strand
TACCTAACATTTTGGCTAAGGTTTGACTTGTTTTGACGATGAACGCCAGGCCATTGTCGGACCCCAGTGTTAATGGCAAGCTGAATCGGGGTACTATTTCTGATACTAATTTCTTAGCTACTACCTGAGCAGTTTCTCTCTTAGTTACGAAGGCTTCAGTCCATCCTGAGTAGGTGTCGATGAACACGAGTAGATACTTAAATCCAAAAGTTCCAGGGCTTACTTCTGTAAAGTCTAATTCCCAATGTTCTCCCGGGGCTTGGCCCCTGAGTCTTGATCCAATTTGTACTTCAACAGGAGGCCCAGGGTTAACTTGGGTGCAAATATGACATCTTGTTGTTACCTCTTTGGCAATTTTGTGTAGCCCTGGGATATAATAGTCTCTTTTCAAAAGTTAAATTAACTTTGTCCCTCCTAGGTAGGTGCTCTGATGGACTAGTGAGACTAGTTCTCGACCTAGGACACCGGGTACTAGGATGCGTCCATCCGGGAGGTGGATCCACCAAGTGGGTCCTTTTACTCCCTTTAGCTTACTGCATAATTCAAGTTCACCTGGGGTGTAGACGGGTGAGTCTGAAAGCGTTCTGGGGTGGGGGAAGAACTGGAAGAATGTCAATAGGCCCCACTGTTTTTCGGGCGGCTTCCTATGCGATTTGGTCGGCAAAGGCATTTCCCTGGGCTACCTCAGACTCAGCTCTCTGGTGACCTGGACAGTGTATGATAGCCACTTTCTTAGGCAGCCAGATGGCTTCCAGGAGAGCTAGGATCTCTTCTCTGTTCCTGATTTGAGTGACCCGTGCATTTGAAACCCCCTATGCCTCTAGTCTCAGTCACAAAGAGTTGGAACAGCTTGTCTAAAGTAGACAGAGCCAAACCAAGGGCTGTAGTCAAGGCTGTTTTAGGGCTTCAAAAACCTCTTTTTCTTCTTTTCACCAGCTCAAGTCCTCAGACTTTCCCCCAGTGCTGG
>NW_006440357.1:0-438 GCF_000325575.1 Pteropus alecto | reverse complement strand
CACCACCATCACCATCACCACCATCACCATCATCGTCACAACCATCATCACCATCACCACCACCATCATCGTCATGACCACCATGACCATCACCATCACCATCACCACCATCACCATCACCATCATCATCACCATCACCATCACCATCATCACCATCACCATTATCATCATCACCACTATCCCCACCATCACCATCATCACCATCACCATCACCATCATGACCACCATGACCACCATCGCCATCACCATCATCGTCATGACCACCATCACCACCCCCCCATCACCACCAACACCACCATCACCATCATCACCATCACCACCATCACCATCACCATCATCGCCATCACCACCATCATCACCATCACATCACGATTATCATCATCATCATCATCACATCACCATTATCATCATCACCACCATCACCATTACCATCATCAT
>NW_006440356.1:0-1979 GCF_000325575.1 Pteropus alecto | reverse complement strand
CTTCTTTGTTTCCTATTTGGATTCCTTTTATATCTACCTTTACTCTGATTGCACTCGCTAGGACCTCCAATGTTATATTGAATAACAGTGGTGATAGTGGACAGCCTTGCCTTGTTCCTGATCTTAGAAGGAAGGTTTTTGTTTTTCATCATTAAATATAATGTTGGCTAAGGTTTGTCATAGAAGGCCTTTATTATGTCAAGGTACTTTCCTTCTATACTGATTTTGTTAAGTGTTTTGATCATAAATGGATGCTGTATCTTGTTGAAGGTTTTTTCCTGCATTTATTGATATGATCATATGATTCCTATTTTTTAATTTGTTTATGTGGTGTATCACATGAATCAATTTGCGTATTTTGAATCATCCCTGTGCCCCTGGGATGAAACCCACTTGATCATGGTGTATAATCTTTTTAATATGTTCCTGTATTCATTCGGTTAGTATGTTATTTAGGATTTTTGCATCTGTGTTCATGAGAGATATTCGTCTGTAGTTTTCTTTTGTTTGTATTACCTTTACAAGGTTTTGGAATCAGAGTGATATTGGCCTCACAAAATGAGCTTGGAAGTATTGCCTACTCTTCGATTTTTTGGAAGAGTTTGAGCAGACTAGGTATTAAATCTTCTTTGAATGTTTAGTAGAATTCAGTGGTGAAGCTATCTGGTCCTGGACTTTTCCTTTTGGTAGGTATTTGATGATTGTTTCAATTTCCATATTGCTGATAGGTCTATTTAGATTTTCCAGTTCTTCTTGATTCAGTCTATTAAGGTTGTATTTTTATAAGCACTAGTCCATTTCTTCTAGGTTATTAAATTTGGTGTTATGTACTTCTTCATAGTATTCTTGTATGATCTTTTGTATTTCTGCAGTGTCTGTGGTAATTTTTCTCTTTCATCCCTGATTTTGTTTATTTGTGTTCTTTCTCTTTTTTCTTTAGTAAGTCTAGCCAGGAGTTTGTCAATTTTATTAACCTTCTCAGAGAACCAACTCCTCATTATATTTATTTTTTCTACTGTTTTTCATTTATTTCTGCTCTAATTTTGACAGTTTCTTTCCTTCTGCTGACTTTAGGCCTCATTTGTTCTTCCTTTACTAGTTTTTTAAGATGAAGCATTGGCTTGTTTATTTGAACTCCTTCTTATTTTTGGAGATAGGCCTGGAATGATAGGAACTTTCCTCTTCTGACTGCTTTTGCTGTGTTCCAAAAGATTTTATATGTTTTACTATCATTATCATTCATTTCTATGTATCTCTTGATCTCTCTTTGTATTTCTTCTCTGACCCAGTTATTCTTCAGTAGCATGTTGTTTAATCTCCATGTATTTGTGGTTCTTCCTGATTTTTTTTTTGCAATCGATCTCTAGTTTCAAAGCATTATGATCAGAGAATATGGTTGGTATGATTTCAACCCTCTTATGTTTCTTGAGGCTATCTCTGCTTCCCAGTATGTGGTCGATTCTTGAGAATGTTCCATGTGCACTAGAGAAGAATGTATAAGCAGCTGTTTTGGGATAGAAGGCTCTGTAAAGGTCAATGATGTCCACTTGGTCTAATGCGTCATTTAAGGATGTTATTTCCTTATTGATTTTCTGTTTGGATGATTTGCCTATATCCGACAGTGGGGTATTTAGGTCCCCTACTACGATAGTGTTTTGGACTGTTTCTCTCTTTAATTCTGTTAGTATTTCCTTTACATATTTTGGGGCTCCCTGATTGGGAGCATAGATATTAACAAGTGTTATGTCTTCTTGGTGCATGATTCCTTTTATCATTATTTAGTGTCCCTCAGTGTCTTTCTTTACATTTTTCATTTTGAAGTCAATTTTGTCTGATATTAGTACCACTACTTCCATTTTCTCTGAATGCCATTTGCTTGAAATATCATTTTCCACCCTTTCAATTTAGTCTATATTTGTCTTTGAAGATGAGATGTGTCCCCTTGAGGTAGCATATGGTTGGATTTTGTTTTTTGATCC
>NW_006440355.1:0-1202 GCF_000325575.1 Pteropus alecto | reverse complement strand
GGACTTCAGGTGATTCTCCACGTTGATTATTTTATTATTTGGTTGTCATTTCAATGCATACCTCGGAGGAGACGAACACTGCTTTTACGAAATCTGCCATCTTCCCCGTTAAAATCTACTAGTACTTTGAATTTACTAAAAGCTTTTAACATGGATGAATCATTGAATTTAATTACATGTTTTTCTCCTGTGTCTATTGACATAATCATATGGTTTTTATCCTTTATTATTTTAATTTGGTAAATAACTCTGATTGATATTCAAATATTAAACTAGCCCTGCTTTTCTATAGATTTTATATATCATAGCATATGAGTTGGTAATGTTATATTTAAGAGTTATTCGCCAATATTTTTAATGATAAAGACCTGTTATTTTTGTTTCATATGAAAGTTATGCTGGCTTCAAAACATAAATAAATAAGTTGATTCCCTCTTTTATTATTTAGTGAAAGAGACTAAAAATAATTGATGCTATTTCTACCACATATATTAGGAAGAGTTCAATGCTCAAGATATCTGAATATGGAGATTTTTATGTGGGGTTTTCACTTATGAGGTTAATTTATTTAGCAATTAAAGAACAATGAAAACTGTCATGTTGGTATGAAAAATTTATAACTACTAAAATATAGTTAATCTGTAATTCTTCCCTGATATATTGATAATTAGGATCATCTCTCTTATTTTATTTGATTTATTTTTTATATTTGTTTTTTATTTTTTATTTTTATGGTGACGTTGGTTAACAAAATCCAATGTTTCAGCTGCACACTTTAACATTAAGGCATATACATATTTATACTGTGTGTTCACCTCTCATACTTAGATTTCTTTCTGTAACCACATATTTGACCCCTTTACCCCATCTACTGACCCCTCAACCCATCCCTACCCTCTGTTAACCACTAGTTTATAGTCCATGTTCATGAGTCTCTGTTTGTTTTTCCTGTTAATTTGTTACTTTCAGGTTTATATCCCACATATAAGTGATATCATGTGATTTTCAACTTTTTCTGTCTGGCTTATTTCGCTTAGCATGAATACCTCGAGGTCCATCTATGTTGTCACAAATGGCAGTATTTCATCTCTTCTTGTGGATGAGTAATAGTCCATTGTGTATATATACCACTACTTCTTTAGCCAATCATCTATTGTATGACACTTCGGTTGCTTCCATGTCCTAGCCATTGTGAATAATGC
>NW_006440354.1:0-412 GCF_000325575.1 Pteropus alecto | reverse complement strand
AAGGAAAAGAAACTGGATCACCTTCTTACACCATACACAAGAACAGACTCAAAATAGATTAAAAACCTAAGTGTAAGACCTGAGAATCATAAAACTTCTAGAAGAAAACATAGGCAGTAAACTCTCTGATATTGCTAACAGTAATTTCTTTTCAAATATATCTCCTTGGGCAAGGGAAACAAAATAAAAAATAAACAAATGGGACTACATCAAACTAAAAAGTTTCGTACAGCAAAGGAAATCATCAACAAAATGGAAAGAAAATCAGCTGAATGGGAAAAGATATTTGCTTATGATACATCTGATAAGATGTTAACATCCAAAATATAGAAAGGACTCATACATCTCAACAACAACAAAACAATCCTATTAAAAATTGGGCAGAAGATCTGAACAGATATTTCTCCAAAGA
>NW_006440353.1:0-2724 GCF_000325575.1 Pteropus alecto | reverse complement strand
TCAAACTTCCAAGTACGTGAATCAGGAATATCTTATGTGGGTTATTTTATGTAACAGGTAAGAGTGATGAGGGTCATTCTGATGTTTTTTGATTCACTGATTTCTTCATTCTGACTACATGAGAGATGGTCTTGATTTATGTATAGCTCTTGGATTAAATATATACCACATTCTGTAGGTTAAGCAAGCAGTGGTGCCTTGCATTGTCTTGTCTCAGCTGGAGCTGTCATATAGCCTTTAGCATCCCATTCCATCATTTCATTGTGGCAGATGCTTCTTATTATGGAGAAATTTATAAGATCGGTGACAAAGACCTTTGACTCAGTTGGTCCTTTCATCCCTCAGGAAATGCTCCTGTGGATCCTTAGAGAACAGAGTGGACTTTGGGGAAACAAATGAAAAACTTACTGCAGAGATGTGGCACTTAAGTTACACGGGAATTAAATAACGGTAAATAATATCTTCTATTTATTTAGTTATGAGACTATTTTCAGAGTGTATGTTTTTTTTTGCTTTATCCTGTTTAATCCCTAAAATCATACTGTATGTTAGATGCTCTTATACGTCTCAATATACATATGATGTTGAGTAATTTACCCAAGGTCACAGAGTTGATAGGTATAAATTCTGAGGCTCAACTTCCAAATAAAAATTTAGAATCTGAATTCTCATAGCAGACTGCAGGCCACCAGAGACACCTCTGCAAAATTATAAAACAAAGAAACAAAAGCGACCAAGATGATATATGAGACAGGCATCCCACCCTCTTCGATAGTTATTTTTTTATACTTGACCCCAAAGTGTGTTCAACCACATTCAGGTTTTAGGGGTAGCATTTTTCTTTACTCTAAAGAAATTGACTTGGAAAATGTGATATTTCTTTAAAATTGTTATTTTTTCATTTAAAAAAATCAGATGTGTTGATTAGGTGTTTATTAAAATTTTTGCTGTATCATTTTCATGGTCACTGCTCAATGATTTTAAAAAAGCTATTGCTTACATGAGAAACTTGTTTTACTAAACAGACTGTTAAATAGGACCATGTTGAGGCATGGATTGTGATTCTATGTTTTAAAATAATTTGGATGGAAACTCAAAATGTCGGATTTTATAATTTTTAATATCTTGCTTATTGACATCGTTTCCCAGTATTTTGTACTTTATGTACCATGTATGTGGTTTGTTTTTCTGTCTTATGTTGTTGAGTCAAAATGGCATGGTAATGGCAGAAAAACAGACACACAGAACAATGGAACAGAATCGAGAGTCCAGAAGTAAACCCATTTACACAGGCAAGTATTTTCCGAAAGGAGCCGAAAATATACAGTGGAGACAGGGAAGCCTCTTCAATAAATGGTGCTGGGAAAAGTGGAGAGCACTTGCAAAAGAATGAAACTACACTGTCGTCTGTCAGCACACACCAAATTATCTCAAAATGGATTAAGGACCTGAATCTGGGACCTGAATCAATAAATTGCAAAGAGGAAAACATAGGAACCAAATTCATTTACCTAAGACTCTGAGAGAATTTTATGAATTTGACAAAATAAAAAATAAATTAATGGGATCATATCAAACTAAGAAGCTTCTGCACAGTGAAATAATCTAACAATAAGGCAGAGACACCATCTGAATGGGAAAATATATTAGGAAGCAACACATTCAATACGGGCCTAATATCCAAAATATACAAAGAACTCATACAGCTCAATAACAACAAACAATAAAAAAAAAAATAGGTAGAGGACCCGAACAGGCACTTCTCTCAAGAAGACACACAAAAAGCCAACAAACATATGTAAGGATGCTCAACTTCACTAGCTATTAGGGAAATGTAAATCAGAACCACAATGAAATACCACCTCATACCTATTGAAATGGCTATCAACAGGACAAGTAATAACAAATGTTGGAGAGGATGAGGAGAAAAATGAAGCCTTGAACACTGCTGGTGGGACTGCAAATTGGTACAGCCACTATGGAAAACAGTTTGCAGGTTCCTCAAAAACCTAAGAATTGATCTAGCACATGATCCAGCAATCCCTCTACTGGATATTTATCCCAATGTCTTGAAAACATTTATTCGAAAAGATATATGCACATCGATGTTCGTAGCAGCATTATTCATGCTGATCTGGACATGGAAACAATTAAGTGTCCTACAAGAGATGATTGGCTAAAGAAGCTGTGGTATGTATATATAATGGAATATTATTCAGGTATAAGAGGACATGAAATACTGCCATTTGCGATAATGGATGATTCTTGAGATAATCATGCTAAGCAAAATAAGAGAAAAATTGAAAACTACATGATATCATTTATATATGAGATATAAATCTAAAAGCAACAAACAAACATTTCAAACAGAGATTCATAGACATGGACAATAGACTAGTGGTTATCAGAGGGGATGGGAGAGGGGGGATGCAGATGAGGTTAAAGAGGTCAAATATTTGGTGACAAATATAACTGTGGATGGTAAATACACAAAGCAATATATATATATATATGATTTACTGTTGAATTGTATACCCTTGAAACTTACTGGTTTTCGTTAACCAATGTCACTGTATAAAAAAATAAGGAACTGCAGTATTTGACTGAAAATCCTTATGGTTTCAGTTGACTTAGATCCATGCCTTCAAACTATACAACTGTGATTACTGGTCTTTTTAAGATTTGAAACATCAGCTTCAGTATCTTCCTCAGTCCCAAATCTCT
>NW_006440352.1:0-954 GCF_000325575.1 Pteropus alecto | reverse complement strand
AATGTTACCTCAATAAACTTAATTTTTTAAAAAAAATTTTTTAAAAAGAAATTATTTGAGCAAATTTTGCATTGAAAATACAGGTAGTTTCACAGCTGGTAAAACATTCTTTGTCCGATGTCTATTAATCAATGACTTATAGTTAAATGTGCCATAAAGTGCTGTCTTTGTCTCTCTCCCATTCTTCTCAATCCCTATTACGTAATTCAAGGTCATATTCCATTTGAAGGTCTATTGCCACCTTTTCAGTACACCCTTTTATACTAACCTAATTATAGCACTTATATTTTAAATATCTGGAAATCAATTCTATAATGAAAATGTCAGAGAAATAATAATCTCTATGCCTTACTATTGAATTGTACACTTGAAATTTACTGGATTTTGTTAACAAATGTCACCATAATAATTTTTTTTTTTTTTTTTTTAGGCAAGGCAACCATTGGTTGACTTAACAGATTGCAAGGACCTTGTCAGCTTACAATCCCTTATTTTTTTTTTTTTTTTACACTCACAGCACCTGGTCTTCCTAGGTGATCTTCCATCCAAGTACTAACCAGGCCCGACTCTGCTTAGCTTTCGAGATCAGACAGGATCAGGCTTGTTCAGGGTGGTATGGTCGTAGACAACAAAAAAAAAATTAATAATAATAATCTCAAAGTCTATTACCTTTTTAAAAATCTCCAATCCTAGTTAAACCTAAAGTAAATGTGTCTCTTCCAAGAATGGACCTTACAGCACCCAATCTGCTTGTCTTCTATGTGACAGATTTTTATCAAGGCAAATTCAAGTCCACTGGTTTCTGAATGGACAGGAGGAAACAGCTGGGGTTGTTTCCACCAACCTGATTCATAATGGAGACTGAATCTTCCAAATCCTGGTGATGCTGGAAATGGTCTTTCATCAAGGAGATGTCTACATCTGCCAAATGGAGCTCTCCAGCCTAGACAGATC
>NW_006440351.1:0-460 GCF_000325575.1 Pteropus alecto | reverse complement strand
ATTTAGTTCTTTTTCTGGAGTTTGTCCTGTTCTTTCGACTGAGAAGATGTTTTTTTTGTCTCCTCATTTGGCTGCCTCCCTGTGTTTGTTAGTTAGATCTGCTATGTCTCTGAGTCTTGGCAGAGTGGCCCTATGTAGTAGGTGCCCTGTGAGGCCCAGTAGCACAGTCTCCCTGTTCACATGAGTCAGTTGTCCCAGGTGTGTCCCATATGCAGGTTGTGTGTGCTTTCTTTTTGTAGTTAGTCTTGATTGCTGTTGTCATGTCAGTGCGTGGGATTGACCCTCAGGCTAACTGGCTGTGAGGACTGGCTGTGACTACAGCAAACAAGCTATTGTGCAGAGGCTGACCCTAGGGAGTGGTATTCAATTTAGCATGCTTCTAGTGCCTGCAGAGTCTATCCTTTGAGTGTGTCATTTGTAGATCCAATTGGGTGGTCTCTGGTGTGATCTGAAGCTGGCT
>NW_006440350.1:0-425 GCF_000325575.1 Pteropus alecto | reverse complement strand
GTTAGTACAATGTCATTTAGCACATTCACAATGCCATGCGACTGTTACCATTATCTAGTTTCAGGCAATCTTTATTACCCCAAAAGGAAACCCATTAATCAATCATTTCCCATTGCCTGTCTCCTCTCAACCCCTGGCTATCACTAATATGTTTTCTGTTTCTATTGGATTTGCCTGTTCTGGATATTTCGTATATAAAGAATCATACACTAAGTGGTCTTTTCTGTCTGGCTTTCTTCACTTAGCATAATATCTTCAAGATTCACCCATGTAGTAACATGTATCAGTATTTATTCCTTTATATGGCTGTACAATACTCTGTTTTAGAGATATACCACATTTGCTTTATCCGTTCATCAATTGATAGACATTTGGGTTGTTTTCACCTTTTTGGAAATAGTGCTGTTATAAACATTTGTATACAA
>NW_006440349.1:0-545 GCF_000325575.1 Pteropus alecto | reverse complement strand
ATATATAGTCATTTTGTTTTAGATGAGCTGACCCTTTTCATTCTTTCCTGTATTGTAGTCCTCTTAGTGGAAAATTCCTTCAATTTTTATATGTCTGGAAAGATCTTTTTTTCTCCTTCATATCTGAAGGAGAGCTTAGCTGAATACATTATTTTAGGCTGGTAGTTCTTTTCACTGAATAGTTTGAATATTTCATTCCATTTTTTTGTGGCTTGTAAGATTTCTGGCTTGTAAGGTTTGTGCTGAGAAGACCGACCATAATCTAATCGGTTTTTCCTTTGTAAGTTACTGTTTTCTTCTCCCTGGCTGCCCTGAGAATTCTGTTTTTGTCGTTAATTTTTGACAATTTTAATACAATGTGTCTTGGTGAAGTTCTTTTGCGTTTGAGATAATTAGGTATTCTGTTGACTTTTGAATTCCAAGTTCCAGCTCATTTCTTAGATTTGAGAAATTCTCGTCGACTATTTGTCTGAAAATGTTTTCTCATCTCTGCTCCTTTTCCTTTCCTTCTAGAATGCCCATTATTCTTATGTTTCCTCTCCTGA
>NW_006440348.1:0-490 GCF_000325575.1 Pteropus alecto | reverse complement strand
AATATTCAGAAATCAGTTGTATTTTTATATACCAACAACAGGCCATCAGAGAGGGAAATTAAGGGGAAAAAATCCCACTTACAATTGCAAAAAATAATAAATAAAATACCTAGGAATGAATTTAACCAAGGTGGTAAAAGATCTGTACTCAGAAAATTATAAGGCATTGAAGAAAGAAATGGAAGAAAATACAAATAAATGGGAACATATACCATGCTCAAGTATAGGATGAATTAACATTGTTAAAATGTCCATACTACCCCAAAAATCTATAAATTCAATGCGATCCCTATTTAATTACCAATGACATTTTTCACAGAACTAGAAGAAATAATCCTAAAATTATTGAATTTTTATATGTAACCGTAAAAGGTACCATATTGCTACAGCAATCTTGAGAAAAAAGAATAAAGTTGGAGGTAACATGTTACCTGATATCGAACAAGTCTATAGCAATTAAAACAGACACATAGACCAATGGAACAGAATA
>NW_006440347.1:0-2007 GCF_000325575.1 Pteropus alecto | reverse complement strand
CAATGAATGGAAAAAACCTCTTCTTATCAATGGGCTCTAGAGTCATTATTATTATTAATAATATTTTTAAAAGCAGAGTTCATTCCCATAAATGCATAGGTGGAGAAACAGTCAATCACTTATCATGTATACAAAGGTAACAACACAGCTCAAAAGAATCTTTAAAAGCTCCAGAAAATAAACTTAAAGATATGGAAATAGGTGATTTAAATCATGTAGAATTCGACGTTGCAGTTTTGAAAAAACTCAACAAGATGCAAGAAAATTCAAATAAGGCAGATTAATAAACTCAGAAATAAAGATCAAGGAACAAAACAAATGCTTTACCAAAGAGCTTGAAACTTTTAAAAGAACCAAATAGAAATTCTAGAGCTGAAGAACTCAATAAAAAAGAGATAACAAATGAACTAGCAAGCTAAGGAAATATAGCTAAGATAGAGAAAAGAATTAGTGATATTGAAGACAGAAATATGGAAATGACGCAGATGGAAGAGAGAGACTTGAGAAAAAAAAGGAAGAACTCTACAAGAACTATGTGACTCCATCAGAAAGAGCAATATAAGACAATGGGTATACCAGAAAGAGAAGATGGAAGAACAAAACAGAGAGCCTATTCAAACAAAGAGCCAACGAGAACTTCCCAAGCCTATGAAAAGAAGTGGATCCTCAAATCTGAGAAGCAAAATGAATATCTCATTATGTCAATCCAAAAAGGCCTTCTCCATGGCACATTATATTAAAACTGTCAAAAATTAATCAGAAAGAAAGAATTCTCAAGGCAGCCAGGGAAAAGAAGATGGTAACCTATAAAGGAAAACGCCTTAGATTATCATCAGATTTTACAGCAGAAGCTCCAAAAGCCAGGAGGGAATGGAATCAAATATTCAAACTAATGAAAGAGAAAAACTACCAGCCAAGAATAATGTATCCAGCAAAGTTTTCCTTTAGATACGAAAGAGAAAGACCTTTCCAAACAAACAGAAGCTGAGGGAATTTTCCAACACAAGACCTGCATTACAGGAAATACTGAAGAGGGTCATTCTATCTGAAACAAAAAGGCAAAAAAATGCAGAACTATGAGTGAGTAAAATGACTAAAAGACAGACAGAAGCAGGAAATGGCAACCTTTATTCAAAATAGGGTATTATATACTTAAATATTACATGATGGTTAAAGAAGGTAAAATCAGTTTTAAAAAGAGAAGATGATAGTATTGTAACTCAGAAATAAATTCAGGGGATAAATAGGGATAATTTGAGGAAACAAAAACAGAAGAGGGGAAGGGGTAAAGTTCTGAATTTTCAAAGGGGAATGGAGATAAGGAACACGCAGAAGAACTACTGTATATATGAGATTTTCTTTTACACGAAATTTAATAGTAACCATACACAAAAGTCCAGAAGTATGACACATAACATAAAAAAAGAGGGGAACACAGGGAAAAATCACAGAATACCACCAAACTAAAATAACAAGACAGAAATTCAAGAGCAAAGAAACAATGGAGACACAGAGCTACCAGAAAACAAGATAAAATGACTATAGAAAAACTTATATATCAATCATTACCCTAAATGTAAAAGGACTGAATTAACCAAGAAAAAGGCAGAGTAGCAGAATGGATCAAAAAACAAAGGACAAAGGGACTGACCATACCAATAAGAAACCAGAGTAGCAGATTGGATGGAAAAACAAAACCCAACCAAGTGCTGCCTTCGAGACACATCTCAGAAGCAAAGACAAATGTAGACTCAAAGGGTAGAAAATGATGCTCCAGGTAAATGGCACCCAGAAAAAAGCGAGTGTGGCCATACTTTTATCGGATGAAGTAGACTTCAAGAAAAAAGAGGTATCAAGACAAAAAAAGACACTTCATAAGAATAAATGAAACTATACCTCAAGAAGACATAATACTTATCAATATATATGCTCCCAATCAGAGAGCCCCAAAATAAGTAAGACAACAACTAATAGAACTAAAGAGAGAAACGACAAAAACACAATTAT
>NW_006440346.1:0-761 GCF_000325575.1 Pteropus alecto | reverse complement strand
CAGGCAGCAGAGTCCTGCTAAAGTGAATCCTGCTCCGTTGAGTTGGGCCTTCACCAGCCAGCCCTCACAACTAATCAGCCTAAGGGTCCATCCCTCTCACTGACATGCAAACAGCAATCAAGGCTCATCTACAACAGGAGGGCACACACAACTCACAAGGGACACATCTTTTGCACCTGGCCCAGGTGATCAGGGAAGACTATGCCACTGGGCCCCACAGAACATCTACTACATAAAGCCACTCTACTAAGACCAGGACACTTAGAAGCCCTACTTAATACATAGAAACAAACACAGGAATAAAGCCAAAATGAGGAGACAAAGAAATATGTCCCACCATGAAAGAACAGAACAAAGCTCCAGAAAAAGAACTATACAAAATGGAGACAAGCAATCTACCAAATATAGAGTTAAAAACACTGGTTATAAGGATGCTCAATAACCTTAGGGGAAGAGTAGATGAACTCAATGAGAACTTTAACCAAGAGATAGAAAACATAAAAATGAAGTTAGAAAACATTAAAAAGTACCAGTCAGAATGAAGAATACAATAACTAAAATGAAGAATGTATTAGAGGAACTCAAAAGTAGATTAGATGATGCAGAGATCGAATCAGCAACAATTTAGAAGATAATCTAGCATCAGAACAGTAATAAAGAAAAAAATTCAAAAAAATGAGGATAGTTTAAGGGGCCTCTGAGACAACATCGAGTGTACATTCGCACCATAGGGGTACCAGAAGAAGAAGAAGAGAGAGCAA